>NC_056733.1:239082417-239227417 GCF_019279795.1 Protopterus annectens | reverse complement strand
CTTTGCTATAAGTTATTCTCTGATTGGCTTGTTTTCCTTGTTAAATATTGTTCAACTTTGTGTGCCATTTCAACCAGTGCCCTGGGATGGTACTAGGAACCAGCACTGCACTCATTCTGCTCTTCAAGTGAAGAGCAATAAAAAAAAAAAAAAAAAAAAGGAAGATCCTTCTACTGGCACACTGACCAATTGGCCAGATGTGTGACACCCCACACACACATCCTCAGCCATTCAGGTCCCATTTCTGTGCCTTGCACCCAATCCTCCTTCAAGATATTTTATTAAAACATCTTTTAAACTGTAGCAAACTGCTTACTACAAATGTATCAAACAGTTGCTACAGTTTATACCCTGCCTGAACGGAGCACTATAGCACTAAGGTTTTACTTAAAAAAAGTTTATGTTTAAACTTTAGCAAGCAGTTAATACAGTTTAGACAACACATGGAACACTACAGCACTCAGGTTTGAGTAAATATGCAATACTGGCTTATAAAAGGCAGTATTGTATTAAAGAGAGATTGGGACTGGCTAATCTTGCACCCCCCCCAACACTCTGCACCCAGGACAGTTGCCCCTCTCTCCTTGCCCTAGCTATGCTACTGGACATTGCTCTCCTTTCTTTTTGCTAAGCTGTGCAAACACCTCTGCCTGGCTTACAAGGCCTCAAATTACCTCAAATTACCCTGTCCTGTTTTGCCTTCTTCATATTTGCATAACCAGCAACACAATGAACACCCAGACTAAAAATCATAACCTTTACCATAACATAAACCATACCTGTTGGAATGATTGGACAGGTAAACACAAATGCATCCTTGGTCTCGCTCCACAAGCTCTCATGGACAAGGGCAGCACACACAGGGAAATGCAGTGGCTAGGCCACAAAATGATCTACCTGATCAATTGTCTAGTTGCAAACTATGATCCTGTGAACATAGCTGTACATTACTACATACTGTTATCATTGTACTGCTTTTGTTGCCTCTCTGCTGAAAAGGGCCCTTGGGCCAATCTACCTTACCTAGTTCTCAAAGAAATAATTACACTTAAAAGACTGAAAAGTACATACCATCATCACCTCTCTTTTTTCCCATTTAAAGTGGGAACATTTATGCATACATATACACCCATATGTATAGCATATATTAACATATTAATATCTATCTATAAATCTATATATGAGAGATAGACACACACACACACACACACACACACACACACACACACACACACACACACACACACACACACACACACACACAGTCCTTGGTAAAACTCCTCTGGTCCTGCTATGACTTCTGATTTCTACTACAGTCTCTCCTTTTTATTTACCTTTCACTGACACCTCTGTTTAACTGCTAGTGATACACTGAGTTTTTCTCAAAGGGCTATCTGTTATACATATAGTCAATGCAAGTAAGACTAGTACTATTCATACAAACAGACAGCCATGCACTTTACTGGTGAAAATCACCTCATTAAGTTATATTTGAGCCCCCCCCCCAGCCTGAAACCACCAGTTTCAGGCCCTTAGAATGGACTGCATGTCTTAGACATCATCTGCATTGTGGTGGTTGGCACTGGTCCTGTGCTGTACTGTAATTTTATAGGGCTGTAATGACAAAGCCCATCTGAGGAATTTTATATTGCCCTATTTTTGCTAGTGGAAATCAAAAGGTCTTAGCTGGCAATTACCATGGCATAAAATAAAATAGCCAAGAGGTCCAGATTCTGGACAGTATTTCCTCAGCAGAGGTTTATTTGAATGAAGACTTGGAAGCATGGAATGGAAAATCCCAGTCCAAGCTAAACTGAGAAGTGTAATATGCAACATGTAACATATGGACATAATTACACTTATAGGAAAGGCCTTCATCCTTGGACTTTCTTTTTGTTTAAAAAGACAACCTATACACTGTAAGGGCTGTATGGACTGAACACTATTTTGAAGGTAATGTTTGCTTTATTTTGAAACAACAATGCCAAGTCAGCTACTATTTGTTCTGTGAGGATTACTGAAAAATGTGTTTTTATTTTTTACATATATTCTGCATCCAATGGCCTTTTTGTAACTTACACAGATGGAAAACATGAGCAGTTGTCTAGGGACTTAACAATTTTCAGTTTCTTGCAGTTCCTGTTTGGCCAAGATTAAACCATATTTCAGGTACAATTTGCCTAAAACTGGTATCCATAACCATGGTTAAACTGGTAGGGAAACTGTAGAATTGCAGGTGAGGATTTTCCAAAAGCTGGTGCAGTTACAACAGCTGATACTGACGGTCAGCATGGCTACCAGCCCCAAGACAGTACCAACTTGGAGGAACATAGCCAGGGAGGATCTACATAGAACTTGAGCTAAGTTAACTAAGCAAAGATCTAGTCACCCTAGCTGATAGGAAAGGCAATGAAATGTATGTGGACAACTTGGAAGAGATTTTGAACAAAGATAAACTTCAGAAAGAATGCAATGTTAAATAAAGAATGATCTGTTTCTAAGGATAAACATGCACCAAATAATATAACACTTTATGTAAAACAACAGGCAGCAAGTAATGTCTTCAATTGTTATACATGTGGGGGAGGAGGACACATTGCTATGTCCTGTTCTACTGATATGTTCTGTCTGACAGAAATGTGAAAAATGGAAAACTTGCTTTAAATGAAATAGTTCCTATAAATAGCAAGAGAACTACTGCTAGGGTAATGGAGTCAGTCCTGTGTCACTGAGTTCAACCTAGCTAATAAAATGTTCAGTAATTTTAGAAGCAAGGGAGTTCAAGCTCTGCTGGACTTCTGAAACATGATTTCCTTTGTTAAGCTTTTCCTGGTATGTACAGTTGATAGTAGCAAAAATCAAAACTTGGAAGTAACATGCTTCCATGTAGTAATTCATACACCTCTGGGAAAACGGTTGCAGTTTGTGACTGTAATACCTTACTAAACTCATGACATAATATTAAGAAACACTTTCTCTATTTTAAAACACTATGTAAAATATGGAGGAAGAAAATTCTACAGATACTTTGTAGATATGGATATACCCAGTCAGTATAAAATGGGGAAAGGGGCAATAAAGTGAAAGTCATAAGTGATCCAAAATCAAAACCAGTTGAAAGGAGTTAACATAAAAACTGTAAAAGGGTCTTGTATTTGGTTATGGTTAGACAGTAAAAAGTATCCTGTCTGTTATCTGAAGGAAGGCTGAAATGACAGAATAACAATAACCCACAACTGTAAAAGATACCAGAATATTAACTGAAGATGAACTGCTGGGAAACCTTGAAACAGGAAACAGGAAAAAGGCACTTTCAGAACAAAGTGAGTAAAGAAAGGGGACTAAGCAGGGAACGCAGAGTTCTGAGACTATTTTCTCTAGTGGAAAGCAGGGACTACAAATAAAGACAAACTTTGTCCAACAGGTACATGCAAGACAAGAACTAAAACCAATGTTAAATTTTATTCTGAGGTACCCTTTGTAAAAATAAGGCAAAATAAGGAAGGAAAACAAAGTGAAAAGGTAGTACCACTCAAACTAAATTAGGCAGAGAGCAACTTAAAAGAAAAAGGAACACTCAAGAGGCATGTGCTAATAGTCCTTAAAGTGAAGCATGTCTTTTCTTTAGAACTACCCTTTGAAGGGGCAGACACAGAAGAAGCTGGAGTGCCAGTGTTTTAGGGGAATATGCTACACCTTCCACCTCAAGCCAGTTTTTTTAAGACATTTATCCTGAGTTAGTGGACTTATATTACAGCTAAATAAAGTGTAAAAGTTCAGAAAAGGGAACAATACCTTAAGCAAAGCAAGAGAAAACTATACTAAGGTTGTACAGATGATAGTAAACAGGATGTTACCATTTCTTCTTACACCTATTCTGAGTCAAAAGATGATGCCTTATAAAGAGTATGTAAAGTAGAGGAAGAAATTCTGCAATAGTAGCTAATGCTAAAACCTGATTGGACACATGTTAGGACGTTACCTGGAAACGGATAAAACCTAAGGCAAGGGTACTAGCCAGATTTTACTGGCCAGGCAGTGGACATCTATGCTTCTTGTCTATAATGTCAAAAAACTGAACTCTATCCTGGACATAAAAGTCATTTGATTCTGAATTATAATTTGAAATTGCTATGGATATTATGAAGCAATTTGATCCAACATACTAGTCCTAATGAGCTAGGCTAACAAATTTTCATAAGGGCTGTCATTATACAAAGAGATGCTTACTGACAAAGGCACTCCCTTTGTGTCAAGGATACTGCATCAGTTAGGTTAATTTTTTAAAGTCAAACAGTTGGAAGACATCAGTCTACCATTCACAGACTGATGGATTAATAGATAAGGTTAATAAAACACTGAAATCCATTGTTAGGAAAGTTACTGATTCAGGTGGTAAAACCTGGGACCAGTTATTACACTAGTTTCTGTTTACAATAAAAGAGTTACCACAAGTTTCAGCACTGTTTAACCATGTGAATTTCTGTACTGCAGGTATCCAAGAGGACAGCTTGACATTGCTGAGGAAACTTGAGAAGAACAAAAGACACCACTTAAAAGTAAGACAGAACACAATGTTTACTTGCAGGACAGATTACTGTTAGTGATGCGTAGTGTAAGTGAGCACATGCAGAAAGACCAGGAAATGCAACAACAAGTTTAGGTTCATAGGTTCATAGGTTCATACTAGGCTATCTGCCCTAGGGCATTTATAAGCCTAGCCAGAGTGTGTTTGGCTTTAAGCCACCCATTTAAATTAATTTTGCTATGCCCTTTTTAAAAGAAATGCCCAAAGCAGAGAATTTAATCCAGCATATCAGGCATTAGTGCTAGTGCCCTCCACAGAGACCTCATTTCTGGCCAAACTGCAGAGGCCATTTTCAGTAAGGAAAGACTAAATGCAGTTAAATGTAAGATTAAGTAGGCAAGAAAGAGGAAGATTATTGTGTTGAAACTGAGAGAAGTAGAGAATTTTGAAGAGAACTTACAAACTGCAGTTCATGCAGGACAGATAAAAACATATCCAGGGATTGTCTACCTAAAGAACAGCTAGATGAATCACTATTAAAAATACAAAATCATGGAGTGAGACAATTTTTGTTAAGAATTAAACTAGTGGTTTAATTGAATTAATAAATATAGAAAATAGAACAATTTTAAAATCAGTCATACTTCTTCAAGTTTATATTGGAAATTTTATGTGGAAATATACGCATGGAGTTTTCATTACCTCACATAAAATTTCAAAATTTAAGAAGTAAGAAATCTTCAATATGTTGGAGACATAACGATGTAGTTAAAGCTGAGGTGCATATCTTGGTTTATGGAAATAAACTACATAGTTCTTTGTATTTTACAGAGGACAGCTATGCTTATAAATGTGCCAGATCCTATGACAGTACCAGTTAAACAGTATTCTATGTTCTGGAGAGTCTACTGGCTGTGGCAAGAAAAACAATGTCCAAATAGTGGAAATCCAGCTCTTTACTTTTGCTTAAAGATTTCTAAGAATTAGCTGCTGTTTTGTATTAAAAAGAAAAAGCAAAATGAGAATAAGATACAACAAATGTATTATGAATTTTGGATGTTGAGATACTTTACAAATGTTAATAGATTAATATGAACACAACTGAATTTAATTTAATTCTGATTAATGTTAATATTTACATCTTGATGAAATGTATTACATTTCTTGTGAATCTGTTTTGTTCAAAATCAATAAAATTAAAAAATGTTCTCAGCATTGAGCTAACCTAATATACTACAATATAGAAACCTCACACAGTATCAACATCACAGAAACAACTAGTAAGAGAAGAAGCTCAAAATGTTTTATACTTGGTATTAACATCCGCGGTGGTGCAGCGGTAGCATTGTTGCCTCACAGCAAGAGGTTCTCCCATTCGATTCTCGGCTGGATTGCGGGGAGTGCCTTCTGTGTGGAGTCTGCATGTCCTCCCCGCGGTTGGGTGGGCGTTCGAAAGACATGCGCAAATGGGCGTGCCTTTGTTGAAGGTTGAACGTCGAGCTGGCACCTCTGAGTTTGTCAAAATCTACTGCCAATCATTAGCGGACCGGAGTTCCGCTGTGGCGACCCCTAACCGGGAAAAGCCGAAAGACAACAACAACAACATTAACTAAAGAATCACACAAATGACTGCAGCGGTCCCTGTAGTGTTATTTTCTATGCCTGGAGTACTAGAAACATTAGCATTCCAAACTCATAACACTTGAGTTGATACTTGATAGAAATCTTAAGGAAGGCCACATACCTGCACAACTACAGTTGAGAAAAGGATACTGACAAATACCATTTACACCTCTGTCAAATAAAAACATCTTGTGTAACTCCCGATCTATTTCACTATAGTTTTACCATCTGGCCACTTTCAGAGGCTGATAGATGAAATACTGAAGTTCCACTTATGATATACTGCTAAGCACTTGCCTGTACTACCTACTGAAATGCAGATGAAGGGCTTCTTTGGACTAGAAGGGTACTACAGAGAGCATGTGCCTAATTTTGTGGCTACTCTTTGCCCTTTGACAGCTCTCATAAGGGGAAAGCTCCTGCCAAGTCACAATGGTCTCTTGAGGACAGATAGAGCATTTAATGCATTAAAAGCAGTCCTCTTATCTGAATCTGTGTTAGCAACTCCTGATTTTACTAAAGAGTTTACCAACATACTGATGTCCCAGGTGTAGTTTTTTTTTTGGGGGGGGGGCAGTGCAATCCAAGACATTCAATGTAAGAAGCACCCTGTATGCTATATCAGTAGGAAGTTGAACAATACAGAAAGAAGATACTTAGCTACCGAGAGAGAAAGCCTAAATATAAAGTAGTCTTTCTATGCCTCCTGTTTCTAAATGCAGATTCATTTGATTTGCATGAATTCACTGTAAAAGGTTTGTTGTTAGTAATTGTACATAATTGCCAAGTAATCTCTTTATAATCTTATATTTTTTTAATGTACATCCACCTTCTCCTACATGGTATGAAACTTAAGTTGGTCATTCAAATTCATATGAACCTATGAATTTGTGATCAGTGCTCTACCCTGGTTAATAAATCTAAAGTAAATAAAATAAATTAAGCATATACTTGTTACTTAATTATTCCTGTTTTAAGATTGTAATGTTAAAATTCAAGGGAAGTCCAAGTTTTACTTTTCTATAAAGTAACATGATCTCAAAGAAAGTATAGGTAGGTGGTAAGAATGTGTGCAGTGCTTGAGGCTTCCCCCCTGTAAAAACAATATACTTTACTTATTTTAATTTGATTTGTGTATTTTTTTATTATATAGTATTTTTAATTTTGTTTGGGGTTATACATATGAAGTACATGTTCTCTGTATTCTGTATCAATAGATTGTGTTTTATCCATTAGAATTTCCTGTTTCAGCTTTACTAAATCCTAGAGGACCAATCAAAAAGCATTTAAAATCAGCATTGTAACATTTTCATCTCCTTCATCAATGGAACAGATCTAGACCTTCTGTTAAACTTGCAGAGCACACAACCAAGAAAGCGTTCCATTTATATTATTTTAAATATTATATTATATTATTTTAAATGTATGATGAACATATTTTATATAAGTTCAAGCATTCATGCATTAGGAATTTAATAGTACATATTTTTTAATGTAATTTTGGTGCACATATCACTTTAAATCACTTTAAAATACTTACTATTGAGTTTTGGCGCCAAATGTAGTATTTAAACTGTAAAAGATTTGCATTGTGATGTTCTGATGAAGCCCACATTCATGTGGGTGAAAGCGCTCAACAACACGTATTAAATGGAGATTTTTTAGCCAACTTATTTGCTGGTTTGCATTTGTTGGTGGTTCCAATTGGTGTGGTCTCATCATCTTAGGGGTCTGTGGACTCAGCGTTCTTGAAACTTGCAGAGCAAATAACCCAGTACAATTATAAACAGATTAACGTGGGGTGTGAAGAAAAATGCTGGTTAAACTTCCTGCTTCCTCAATGCGAGATGCATGGGAGATGAACATAGTAAGCTAGAAGTCATGATTAATGATGAGGGCACTGATGTTTTCTGCATCACTCAGACTTGGAGATTGAGCATGAACAAGATGGTTTATGGGGCAAATTACAACTAAATCCCAGGGCAGCATGGATAATGCCAGAAAAGATATAACCATTCTTGCCAAAAATGGCCTTAAGGTGGTAAAAAAATAATCATTAGATAAGAAACACTTTAAAATATTCAGTTACATCCAACAGAGCTACATCTTCACTTTTATTAGTTTAACTAATCTTTCAGATAAATTACCTTTGTCCAACACTTATAAGAAATAAAAACTGAAAAATGACATTATATTAGTTTATCAATTTAACATCGATCTAGTCAGCTGAAATATCAACTCTGTTGTTAGTGAAACATATTATTTCATAAAATCATTTTTATAGTCTTGTAGTCAAGTCTATGTTGTTCAGGAAAGGGGCGGAGATGGATTAAAAGTCTGCATGTGACTTTTCTTAGCAGTTTAGTATCAGAAAGCATACAGCAATGTCTTCTTCCAGTTGAAAAATCTGCTCTTAACATTATCTCAGCTAAGCAAATATACTAGAAAATTAAGTAATTTCATAAAACATACATTTTTTAAAAATCCTTCTGTAAGAAGAGTCCTGGTAAGTGATGGGAAATGCATTACCTTGTTTATGTAGCAGATGGTGGCTCTGTCCTTAGAATTTGTTGATTTTGTGTATGTGAAAGACACTAGAAGGATGAATGTCAAAGACTATAAGAGACTGACAGAGATGAAAGAAGAATTGATAGATGAGACATAGCATCTTCTGTGTGGTGATTGTATTGGGGTGGGATGTCACTATGGGTTGACATTCAGACTTTCTGTTAGATTGATATACAACGAGTAGCCTGGGGTTGTGCATGCGAATAACCAGGAATTGCTTAGATATTGTTTAAGTTAAATTTTAAATTATAGTTTTTCAGGTTGCTTCATTTCATTTTTAAATACAGGGGAATGGTGTTCCAGAGTTCAGTTACATAAATACAGTACAATGATTCTCCTGCAGTATCGTTAGATTTGCTAAACATTAGAAGGGATTTCAGCCTTTGGTCTTATAAATATGCTGCTAACTGCAGGGTAATCTGCTACCCTGGCATTTCAGAACCTTCTAGCTGTTTACAGGGTCTTTTGAATAAGTTTACCATATTAGCTAGCAACAGTCAAATTACATTTAAAATAACAAATCAGTGTTATTCATGTCATTAAGGGCAAAATTATTGTATCTTAATGAATAAACTTTTGGCCGACCAATCTGTCACAATTTAAGAAGTTTCATACCTGATTCTTTAACATCTGCTAACATTACATTAAACAAAATAAATTCTTATTGCTACATACTTTTTTAGATCTTATGGAACATCACAAGTAAGTCCAAAGTAGTTGTTATTCTTTTAATTTTTCTCTGGTTGGAGCAGTATTCCAGTATGGCTCTAACATTTTTTTTCCAATCTAAAACTCAGACAAAAAGACAACATAGACTTCAGGATTTTCTTCACTGCAGAATCAGACAAGATAGTTGCCATTATAATCAATGTAGTAAATCTTTCCACCTGGGGCAATTCCTGCCCAGGAACAACATACAGGAATAGCTGTGAGCACCCGCTGTTTGCTCATTAAGAACAATTTAGTTTGTAGTATTACTGTCTGTGCCAGATATCCAAAGGGTAGTAGATCATTAAATAAAGATTGTAAACAAATGACTGGTGTTATTAATACATTAAGATTTGATACGAACATTTCCAAAGCAGTTGTTTCCACAGCTTATTTTGGCTTGGAATTCAGCTGCTACAGGCAAAGTATCTTAAGAAATGACTCAGGCCCAGATCTGTCTTCTTTAATGATATTTCAACTTCATGATAAATCTTAATGTACTTGTTTCTAGCCTCTGATTATCAGTTAAACAAAATTTGGAAGATAGCAGTGTGTATTTTGAAGTAAAAATCAAGTCATGCTGTATGATGTGCAGCAGGTATTTGTTTAAACAATTTAATTTCTGAGAAAACTGACGCTCTGAATGCCTCTGCTAACAAAAATAAGCAGATAAGAGCAAAAAACTAGTAATAAAATATAAATAGACTCACTTGACGCAAAAACATTTTTTTCTTGATATACATTTTTATATAAATGTTTCAGTCAAACAGGAAAATACTATCTACCTTCTAAAACATTATTATTTATTCTTTCAACTTATTTACAAAACAGATAACTTAAAGAATTGAACAAAGAGAAACATCCGAATTATATACCTAAAAAGGGCTGGAAATTAAAGATGCAATATCACTACTTCAGACATTTATATCATGCTTTGAATATAAAGCTATCTTAAACACTGAAGTCTGAAAGAGCTCTCACAGAATTACTACTATGATTAGCTAAACTTTACAAACCAAGGCATATAATAGCTTACTCTTTAGATTTCAAAGAAAGATGACCTACTTCATGTATCTAGGGATAAAAACTGATACTACTAAACTGCCTTGAAATAGTTGTAACTAGCTTTTTCAGTATAACAATGGGCTAAAATGTTTTTTTTTTTTTTTTTCAGGTGTCCCTCTATATAAAACTGCAATGAAGATTGCACTCCAAGTCTGATAAAATTGCTAGACAGGAGACTCCTACCGACATAGATATTACTGGACATTACACTACCCCCACAGAAGCTCCTGGATGTCACCCCCACCCCATTCCATTACCATAACAGCCTGCTGAGTTCAAATTTAATTGCTTTTTATACCACAGCTTAATTTTTGTTGTTATATATTAGGCGTACCTTTGTCAAAAACTCTCTGTTCAACTATATAGTTAGCAGGTTATTATAGTCTCATTTTAACTGATTCTTTTTTTTTTTTTTACTTCCTCAATATGTGTCACGGCATAAAGTGTAAATCTCTGAACGCTGTAGTCTCAGCTACTTTAAACCTTATACTCACATTTCTTTTTTTTTTTAAACCCTATAGCATACATAATATGCTCCATTTTAGGATATAACGGATGCAACACCCAACCATATCTTATGTGTGAGTAAGTATTACATTTGTCCTCCAATCTCCTTGAAAGTAAATAAACCTCAGTATGAAAATACAATTTGCATACAAATTCTTTGCAGATCAGCTAGTAATAATAACTAATTCCCACAAATTTAAAATTCGTATTACCCGAGGAGTACCTACTCTTTTCTTTAATATGAAGAAACAGTTACATTCTTCACCATCTGTACTATAGAGGCTAGAAAGTTTTCATTTAAACTCCAAGACCCTTGCAAACAAGCACCCAAGGAGAGAGCAAAATTATACTTATCAGTCTAAAGCACAAAAATACGCTTGAGCAGTACACAGGATAAGTCTAGGTAATGGTTTAATTCCATATCGCTCCTCTTCATTGGTTCAGCCAGCTCTGGAAATCTTGTAAGAAGGAAATCTCTCCAGCTAAAATAGAGTGTGCTAAAATGTAGGATTGTCTGGATATGACAGTATATTGGTTCTGCAGGTACTGCAGATACACTACAGTATCATTCAATAGAACGACATCTTTACTAATTTCTCCATGGGGGGATATAACTGTTTTTTTTTCTGAATCAAGCTGGAAACAAATTGGTGTTCATCAAGACAGTATTGCTAAGCCAGCAGCAATAAGTGCAGGGGATAGCCAAACTGCGCCTTTCTACACTCTGAATCCCATTCAGTCTTAGGAATCAGCAGACAATATTTGTAACAGGTTTGTAGTCAAGAAAAGCCTTACATTCCACAAAGGTATCACCACTTCTTACATACAGACTGCAGTTGAAGCTAAAGACTAAGAAATATCAGCTACTTCACCTTGTTTTCTTTTTATTAGCAGACTCAGCAAAATCTCTACTAGAAGAAAGCAAGCTAGAAAAGCTCCCAAGCTGCACTGCAAACTTTTCTTATGACTTATTGGGGAAAACTAATCATGTGATTTGTAGAGCCAGTGGCGTGAATTCAGAATATCCAAGTTCAAAGTATGTTAGAAAGAAAGGGCTCAGAAGAAACTAACATTAGAAAGTATCCTTTAAAAATAACAGCTCATCTTTCCTACATAGCAGACTGGTCTATATAACAAAACTATATCCCTTTTCACAATACCAATCAGCAGGCAAGTGGCTTCCACTGAGCCACCTCGCCACATGACACTACCACACTGCTCCCTGCACCTTGCCCTTCCAAAGAGGCTTTACATCATTCTTATAGAAAAGTCAATGCATCTTTTGCATCTGCAAATGTGCTTGTAACAAAAGGCAGCAACATGTTTATATGAGCAGGTTATAACAAATTATACTTAATTTCCTGGATATGGCATTGCTTCATGACTGGGAAAAAAGACTGCACATTTCTGCCAAGAATGAGCAATATATATTCATGCTTTATAAATACCTTGGGATTCCCCCACATGACATTCTTTCCAAGATTTTTCATACAGCAGAGAGCAGTCATTCTTTCAGGGCAAATAACTTGACCCAGACAATAACTGATTCAGGCTTTCGCCAAGTCGCTGCAGCAAATAGCAAAAAATCTCTTTGAACCCTTTCAGTCCTCAACGCACTCTCAGGGACACTCAGCCATCTTGCCGCATAAACAAAACACTATTTTGTCCTTCTATTCTCTCAGGAACATCTTTTACTCATATGTTTTACAACAAGCAGGGCCTTCAACATTTACATGCTTTTCAGTGAGCAAGTCTGCTTCAGCTCCAAGGATAAGAGTATCTTAAATAGCACTTCACTCAGTTGTTCAACCACTTAACTGCATCTGAATGTTCCAACAGAACAGCATCTGTCACCTGTACTATGCCAAGTGATTCTGCCATTAAATTATCCACCGTAGAGTACAGTTTCAGATTTTTTTCCAGTCTATAGAAGGATCCAACCCCAAATTTCTCTGCAAGAGATGAAGTAATGCCACTACCAGACAATGAGCTAGTCGTCGTCTTTGCCGGGTCTTCATTTGGTGTTTCTTGAT
Source organism: Protopterus annectens (assembly GCF_019279795.1). Lineage (NCBI taxonomy): Eukaryota > Metazoa > Chordata > Ceratodontiformes > Protopteridae > Protopterus > Protopterus annectens. The sequence continues at coordinate 239,214,385 of NC_056733.1, read as the reverse complement.
CAATATTTAGGTGCATTTGCTTTACCTTTTTCTTACTTTTAACAACAAGCCATGGCATTCATAAGTCACTAATATATAGGGCCTTCCTTTATAGCTAGCTTGGCAAATCTCCACATATGTTTCTGCTGGAGACATGATTTGATACAGCTGCTACTGATTAAAGTGCCATGCCAAAAGACATTGTTCAATGCTGTTTTCATGCATATAACTAATACTTACCTAATAAAATCTGAATTTCTTTTAATTTGAGACTGCATATTTTTACATGTGCTTTACTTTTGCCATGTACTCTTTGGTAATGCAAACAGGTGGTAATGATCAATACTTGCTTCTTGTATATATGACAGCTTTTAATATACATACATCAGTCAGGAAACAGATATGCAGTTATCTGCATGCAACAAGATGTTTTCAGTCACTGCTTACATCCCCATACACAAAATAGCTATTTAAACACTCTGAACAGGGACATGCATTAACAGTCAAGTACTACTTAAGTGTTACTATACTGTACCACAACTGTACCGGATGCAGATGATATAAATCTAAGCAATGCATTCAACATGATAGGTCACAATAAGTTAAAAAAGAGAATGATAAATATGAAAATAAATACATATCTTGGATCCAGTCTAATTCATTGGTAAAACTTGTCAGAAAAACATAGGTCTTCTGGGCCATTCACTGATACTAGAAAGGGTGCATGCAGCCTAAGGTCTATTCTGAGTCATCACCTCTTTACCTTGTATGCTATGGGAATACTCACTGCTTACTGCTTAGCATGTCACCTCAAATAAATCTTCAGATGATATTCAGTTGCCCACTTTCATAAGTTCTGTTCCTGTTCTAAAAAATTCCACACCAGTCTGAATACTGATAAAACTAGGCATATTAAGACGCTCATAGCAGAGGACAGATTACACATGCATGCTGGAATGGTCACTGGTAAAGACATCACCTTTGCTCAGCATACTGGCAAAATATGCCATAAATTAAGTGGCTGTGTTCCCGCTGTAGGTGGATTGGACACACTAAATTGGCCCTAGGTGTGAGTGCATGCATGTGTGTGCCTTCTGTGGAAGACTGGGTGCTGGGCTGGCAACTCGACACTGTAAAACTCCACTGCCAATCATGAGCGGACGGTGATCCGCTGTGGCGACCCCTAACCGAGAAAAAGCCGAAAGAAGAAGAAGAAGAAGTTCCAAAATTTATAAAAATCAAGACAACCTGCATACAGATTTCCCTAGTCATCTCACTAACAGTATCAAAATTAGATTTGTAGCTACTCAGTATGGGCCCCAAGTAAGGGGAAGGACACTAGATGAATCAAAAGCATCTGGACAGAATTTACCACGATGATTCAAGAAATGGTAACCCTTGTTACTCAGAAATGTTACTTTTAAATTCTCAGAGAGGTAGGGCAAACAAACAGCTGAACTTGTGCCAAATTAGGACTAATGAAACTGATACCTAAAAGATAACTAAAATGCACTAAGAAATAAGACAGAATCAAAAGCTAGCTGCAGAACTAATTGAAAAAGAGCTTGTTATGATTGCATGACTGTCAAATGTCCATCAAACTGTTTAGAAAGAAAGATAAATAGATTTAGTGCTGTGGGAGGCATTTGGAATTCCCTTAAATAATTATGTTGTCTGAAATGCTAAACAAACTGTTAACCTGTTTGTTTTCTGTTGTGTTGCACAAATTATGGACTGTACTAATACCAAGATAATACTGCTGCTCTAATACCTGAATACAACACATTTAATTTGTATTCATTCATGATTTCTACATTTTAGTTGATAATTCAGATGTCCAGTTATTAATACAGCTATTTAAACTACATAACAGTAGTTATAGTTTATGAAAATTTTACTCAAATATTACATGACTTTATATTCTACTTCTCTTCTGTACTTATCAGCTCATTCTGAACCCCCTTCCATGGTAGTCTTTACCTATACCCCCACCACCTGTTAACTATGGAGGGTAACATCTGTTGATGGCAGACCTGTCTCAATATTGCATGACAGGATGCTAGAACTCTGTGTTAATGCTTACAGCCCCCGGAGTGCAATGTTCTTATACCACTGCTGCTTTGCACTGAACTTGGCAAAGGCTGGTACACTCTTAAAATGCAAGTACACTAATCCTCAGAATATTTCACTTCTCCTGTCTGACATAGACTGAGTCGGATCTCTCGTTCCCTCCACTGATTTTTCCAGCTGTCCATCCACCTCATACACTTCCCCTTCATCTTTCCCTGCATGGGAGAGGTGAGTAGTCATAAAATCTTGACATTTTTCTATCACTGATACAGCTAAAATGTATTGGTAGAGCAAAGCTTTCAGGTACAACCCTTCTTCAGTTCAAGACAAAAGACAAACTCATTGAGTTATTTAAATACCAATTAAGCAACAATCATTCAATAAAACACAGCCAATAAAAATCAATTGCAACAATCATTAAATAACTCAATGAGTCTGTCTTTTATCTTGCACTGAAGAAGGGTTGTTGTACCTGAAAACTTTGCTCTACCAATAAATTTTAGCTGTATCGGTTTGTCTTGCTGTTCATTTGGACTCCACAAGCTGCTACTCAACCACTGTTTTTGTTCTATATTGACATTTTCCTATCACTGGCAGCTGGTCCCCTGATGTCCACACTGCCATAACATCTTTGGTCCCTGCTTGTGATGGTAAGGCACACAAATCCAGCCCTAAAAAACAACATCATACTTACAGGTTTTTAAAACACTTGCACAAAAACACAACTGATACAGAAGTTACCTGCTGATGGTGGACCAACTAAAACAGCTACAGCTTCTGCCAGCAGTACCAGTCCAATTGCACTGGAGAATTTCTGTGTCCCAACGATGGCCATGAGCACTTCAAACTGAAGAGCACCAACCATTCCATAAGAAATGCCAAAGAAAATGCAGAAGACCACAAGCCCACCATATGTTTTAGACATGGAACTCACGAGGTCGGTAACACCATTAAAAAGCATGGCAAAACCGAACAAGTAGACACAGCGAGGTCTGACCCATTTTAGACCAGCAATGACACCACATGCAGGTCTGGCAAAAATATCAACAAATCCTAAGATGGTGAGGAGGAATGCTGCTGTAGTATCCTGGATGTGAAGATCCTTGGCATAACTGACTACAAACACTGGTGGAACAAAAAGACCAAGAACCATGATGGATGCGGCAACGGTGTAGATAACAAAACCTTTATCCTTGAAGACAGAGAAGTCGAGGAGTTTTTTCTTAGGCTTCTTTACAATCTCTACCTGCTCTTCTTTGGTATCATCTGCTTTTTTAGGTGGCAGCAGAGGTCTCATTAGTGCCCCACAGGCACAACAGTTGAGCAACACTCCCCCTAGAATAAGAAACCCACCACGCCAACCAAATTCATGTTGTAGGAGCTGACCCACAGGAGAAAGAGCACAGAGAAACACTGGGCTGCCAGCTGCAGCTAGACCATTTGCCAAGGGACGACGCTTGTCAAAGTACCGGTTCAGCATGACAAGCGATGGCTGGAAGTTCAGAGCCAGACCCAAACCTGTAATCAAAAACAAAACCAGTATTACTTTTACAAAATGCATTGCTTTGTTGCTCTTTCATGAGTAGTAATACAACTGAACAGCTAGCCTGGAGAGGATGCAATGCTATCTGTCTCTGACAATGAGCATGTCACATTCTCTGTATAAGATTAGTTTGTTTACCATAATGCTCCTTTATTTATGAGGCTACTACTAAATGTTATGCAGTAACAGTATGGGGAAATGGTAAAGATGGACAAAAAGTCAAAGATGCCATTGGAGATTTAATTCCTGTCCAAGTGGCACCTGCCTATGATTAGAAAGAGTTAAATCTGCTCCAGCCCTTTTGTTCTCTGTCTGCAATTTGCAAAACTGTACAAACTAAGATCCCATGAAACAGGACATTTCAAGTTGTTTCTGAAGTACATGTGCTCTGAAGTGCAGTGTAAATATGTGGGTAAATATACTTGTGAGCATGCCAGTGTAATACCTGAAACAGTAAATAAATTATGCATTTATCACAGCTCTGAATTCTAATATTTACCATGTATTGCCAGTATAATGTTATGTTGTACAGACATATAACAAGCTACAATATGTGTAATACCTCTGAGGCAGGATTCAGCTGAAACTGGTGAAAAATTAAGTGACAATATTACATGTGAAAAGAAAAATGTTTAACTGGACACTGATAATAAATCAGAGCTTTTGCCTCTACTAACAATTGAATAAGACTTCATCAGTTCTGTTAATAATAAATGAAACCATGACTTGTACATAACTCACAGACACATCAAACATCATGTCTGGTTGAAATTAATGAACTCTGTAAATCCCTGGTACCCGAAAATTAAAAGTGCGTTAATACATAAAAGTAAGATTAAATGGTTTGAAAAAATCTTTAAAACTCATTTAAAGTTCACATGATTATTAAGCCATGGAGTGCAAGAGGCATTAAACAAAAACTGCAATTTGTACTCTTTAAGCTCAACAGCATTATCCCCATTGCCTCAACTATCATCAGAAGGCTGATGATCAGTAACACAGAAAATTTCTTATATTTAGTAAATGTTCTAGATTCCATAAGAGGAACAATATGAGATATGAAATCATTCTGGAGTACATATCTGTCTATACCTTCAAACACTGTCATTTGTCAGGAAGGGCTGTCTAATGTATTAAAACACAAACTAGTACATCTCTGTCTATACCCTCAAATACTGTAATTTGTCAGGAAGGGCTGTCTAATGTATTAAAACACAAACTACAGTATGGTACACATTGTGAACATGCAAAAAAAAACACTGTTCCTAATGCTGAGATTACACTGGTACAGACATTGGCTACAACCTTGCTAACAGATGTAGCAGCAAAAGACATATATGAATTACAAGATCAAGCTGTTAACAGAATGGGCATCATTTCCTAAGATACACATTTTAGCTATGGCAGGATGTCAAGTAAAAGTTACTTGTGGAGCTTTAAACAAAATGACTGTAAAGGATGCTATAAGAAGGGTCACACCAACTGCTATGCAAATAGGAAAAATGGCTAAAATTAACTAAGCTGAAAACACAGGGAGCAGATTGACAAACAGGAAGGAATAAATGCATACAAAATCGTGGATGAAGGCAATGACAAAGAAACAAACCAGTTGCTGTAGGAAGGGATGAGGAGTAGACAAAATGAAGCAGAAAGAAAATAAATCTTATGACAAGATATGCTAAATGTATACAGTGCAAATAAAAGAAACTAAGCAATTACTTGGATCACTCCAGCAATGCCAGATGTGAAACACAAAATGGAACTCCATATAAGAACTATTTTGTTGATGATTCCTATAAATAACATTAACAATTATATTCACACATATTAATTAATAATTCAAAAGTGGTGCTAAAGATCTTTACTTGTGAGAAAGTGACTCCAGTGGGAAAGCATATGGGTCTGCTATACATACATACAAAACTCAGAATAGGAATTTGTATGTGTGTGACACTGGAGGGCCAGCATTATTAGACAATGGATATAAAAAGTCAGACTGAAACAGCATTCTCAGAAGAGGGGTCTTGATGAGTTTCTGAAAAACATAATTCAGAACCTTGGAATGGCAAAACGTAAAACATGAATACAGGAAATATAAGTAAAGCATTAGCTGCAGTATTTCAGATATTTTTCTTTACTCTTAGGTAAAACAGTCTCAGCGGTATATATAAGAAGCAGGGTGTAGTGGTACAGCCCCCCATATCAGGTAGTGGGGAGAGTCAAGCCCCCTGTAAAAATAATTTAATGTCATTACAGTGAATTTCATGTTTATCTGTATTTGTTTGGCAATCATAGTTTATTTTCTTATAGTTCTGGAACTTTTAACTGCAGCTCTCTTACATCTGACAGACAACCATGATTCACAACCAATCAGAATAACAAACTTACAATAGCAAGTAAGCTGTCATGATTACTAGCAGATGCTAGAAAAATATTTGCCAAGGATGAGGGGACATGGAAAAGTATAAGGGCAAATACTGAACCAGAACGAAATGTAAGACTGATGACTATTAGGAATGAATTAATTCATGAAAGTCCATCTCCTTGAAAAGTGAATATCAGAAAAGTGAATACCAGTGAAGCACACAGTTCAAAATGGCAAACTCTGCTCTAACTTAAATAAAGCAATAAACAGCTGAGGAAAAATCAGTTTGAGAAAAACAAAATCATTACAACTGATGTGAGCTTATTGATGCTTAATAGTGCTTTATCAGTCAAGAGAGGACAGATCAATTGTTTGTTTAGTGAAAAACTTACGAGAACTTGGACAGTATAATGAAAAAAAACATGAACACTTTTATATAAGCACTCTACGGCACATAAAATAAAATGACGTCTTGTTTAAAGTACTGGAAAACGTATCAGAGAACACCAGAAAGGTAAGTCATAGTACCATCTTGAAACATGAAGAATTGTAATGGGAAGCTACATTCTGGACAGAACCAAGTTATAAATAAGAATATCAGTATTCAGTCAAGTTTAAGGGCAAATCTTTTAAGACACTATTTGGATAGCTCATGACATTATCAAAATAAACTGTATAAATCTGTGGCCAGTAGCCTTCTCTTGTCTGATAAAGTGTTGCTAATCCCACCAGTTATAATTAATTATTTGCTGTTAAGTATAAAAGCTCTCCCAGCAATTATAATTAATTATTTTTTTATCAAAATAAACAGGATTTTTATTGACTATTTAACTATTCTTTGAAAAGTGATTCACCCAGACAAATCAACTTGAAACCTGGTTTGGGGCAAGTTACAGCCCTTAACAGGCTGAAAACTCCTCTTCTCCACAACAATAAGCTCCCATGAAACAGGACATTTCAAGTTGTTTCTGAAGTACATGTGCTCTGAAGTGCAGTGTAAATATGTGGGTAAATATACTTGTAGCATCCTTATCTACTATAAATATGTTTACACAGCTGAATTTAATTTTACCTGTATTAGTAATTTATTTACACATTATTTTACAATATGTATACATAATATGCTCCATTTTAGGATATAACGGATGCAACACCCAACCATATCTTATGCGTGAGTAAGTATTACATTTGTCCTCCAATCTCCTTGAAAGTAAATAAACCTCAGTATGAAAATACAATTTGTATACAAATTCATTGCAGATCAGCTAGTAATAATAACTAATTCCCACAATTTTAAAATTCGTATTACCCGAGGAGTACCTACTCTTTTCTTTAATATGAAGAAACAGTTACATTCTTCACCATCTGTACTATAGAGGCTAGAAAGTTTTCATTTAAACTCCAAGACCCTTGCAAACAAGCACCCAAGGAGAGAGCAAAATTATACTTATCAGTCTAAAGCACAAAAATACGCTTGAGCAGTACAGGATAAGTCTAGGTAATGGTTTAATTCCATATCGCTCCTCTTCATTGGTTCAGCCAGCTCTGGAAATCTTGTAATAAGGAAATCTCTCCAGCTAAAATAGAGTGTGCTAAAATGTAGGATTGTCTGGATATGACAGTATATTGGTTCTGCAGGTACTGCAGATACACTACAGTATCATTCAATAGAACGACATCTTTACTAATTTCTCCATGGGGGGATATAACTGTTTTTTTTCTGAATCAAGCTGGAAACAAATTGGTGTTCATCAAGACAGTATTGCTAAGCCAGCAGCAATAAGTGCAGGGGATAGTCAAACTGCGCCTTTCTACACTCTAAATCCCGTTCAGTCTTAGGAATCAGCAGACAATATTTGTAACAGGTTTGTAGTCAAGAAAAGCCTTACATTCCACAAAGGTATCACCACTTCTTACATACAGATTGCAGTTGAAGCTAAAGACTAAGAAATATCAGCTACTTCACCTTGTTTTCTTTTTATTAGCAGACTCAGCAAAATCTCTACTAGAAGAAAGCAAGCTAGAAAAGCTCCCAAGCTGCACTGCAAACTTTTCTTATGACTTATTGGGGAAAACTAATCATGTGATTTGTAGATCCAGTGGCGTGAATTCAGAATATCCAAGTTCAAAGTATGTTAGAAAGAAAGGGCTCAGAAGAAACTAACATTAGAAAGTATCCTTTAAAAATAACAGCTCATCTTTCCTACATAGCAGACTGGTCTATATAACAAAACTATATCCCCTTTCACAATACCAATCAGCAGGCAAGTGGCTTCCACTGAGCCACCTCGCCACATGACACTACCACACTGCTCCCTGCACCTTGCCCTTCCAAAGAGGCTTTACATCATTCTTATAGAAAAGTCAATGCATCTTTTGCATCTGCAAATGTGCTTGTAACAAAAGGCAGCAACATGTTTATATGAGCAGGTTATAACAAATTATACTTAATTTCCTGGATATGGCATTGCTTCATGACTGGGAAAAAAGACTGCACATTTCTGCCAAGAATGAGCAATATATATTCATGCTTTATAAATACCTTGGGATTCCCCCACATGGCATTCTTTCCAAGATTTTTCATACAGCAGAGAGCAGTCATTCTTTCAGGGCAAATAACTTGGCCCAGACAATAACTGATTCAGGCTTTCGCCAAGTCGCTGCAGCAAATAGCAAAAAAATCTCTTTGAACCCTTTCAGTCCTCAACGCACTCTCAGGGACACTCAGCCATCTTGCCGCGTAAACAAAAACATTATTTTGTCCTTCTATTCTCTCAGGAACATCTTTTACTCATATGTTTTACAACAAGCAGGGCCTTCAACATTTACATGCTTTTCAGTGAGCAAGTCTGCTTCAGCTCCAAGGATAAGAGTATCTTAAATAGCACTTCACTCAGTTGTTCAACCACTTAACTGCATCTGAATGTTCCAACAGAACAGCATCTGTCACCTGTACTATGCCAAGTGATTCTGCCATTAAATTATCCACCGTAGAGTACACTTTCAGATTTTTTTCCAGTCTGTAGAAGGATCCAAACCCAAATTTCTCTGCAAGAGATGAAGTAATGCCACTACCAGACAATGAGCTAGTCGTCGTCTTTGCCGGGTCTTCATTTGGTGTTTCTTGATCAATATTTAGGTGCATTTGCTTTACCTTTTTCTTACTTTTAACAACAAGCCATGGCATTCATAAGTCACTAATATATAGGGCCTTCCTTTATAGCTGGCTTGGCAAATCTCCACATATGTTTCTGCTGGGGACATGATTTGATACAGCTGCTACTGATTAAAGTGCCATGCCAAAAGACATTGTTCAATGCTGTTTTCATGCATATAACTAATACTTACCTAATAAAATCTGAATTTCTTTTAATTTGAGACTGCATATTTTTACATTTGCTTTACTTTTGCCATGTACTCTTTGGTAATGCAAACAGGTGGTAATGATCAATATATGCTTCTTGTATATATGACAGCTTTTAATATACATACATCAGTCAGGAAACAGATATGCAGTTATCTGCATGCAACAAGATGTTTTCAGTCGCTGCTTACATCCCCATACACAAAATAGCTATTTAAACAGACTCTGAACAGGGACATGCATTAACAGTCAAGTACTACTTAAGTGTTGCTATACTGCACCACAACTGTACCGGATGCAGATGATATAAATCTAAGCAATGCATTCAACATGATAGGTCACAATACGTTAAAAAAGAGAATGATAAATATGAAAATAAATACATATCTTGGATCCAGTCTAATTCATTGGTAAAACTTGTCAGAAAAACATAGGTCTTCTGGGCCATTCACTGATACTAGAAAGGGTGCATGCAGCCTAAGGTCTATTCTGAGTCATCACCTCTTTACCTTGTATGCTATGGGAATACTCACTGCTTACTGCTTAGCATGTCACCTCAAATAAATCTTCAGATGATATTCAGTTGCCCACTTTCATAAGTTCTGTTCCTGTTCTAAAAAATTCCACACCAGTATGAATACTGATAAAACTAGGCATATTAAGACGCTCATAGCAGAGGACAGATTGCACATGCATGCTGGAATGGTCACTGGTAAAGACATCACCTTTGCTCAGCATACTGGCAAAATATGCCATAAATTAAGTGGCTGTGTTCCCGCTGTAGGTGGATTGGACACACTTAATTGGCCCTAGGTGTGAGTGCATGCATGTGTGAGCCTTCTGTGGAAGGTTGGGTGCTGGGCTGGCAACTCGACACTGTAAAACTCCACTGCCAATTATGAGCGGACGGTGATCCGCTGTTGTGACCCCTAACCGAGAAAAAGCTGAAAGAAGAAGAAGAAGTTCCAAAATTTATAAAAATCAAGACAACCTGCATACAGATTTCCCTAGTCATCTCACTAACAGTATCAAAATTAGATTTGTGGCTACTCACTATGGGCCCCAAGTAAGGGGAAGGACACTAGATGAATCAAAAGCATCTGGACAGAATTTACCATGATGATTCAAGAAATGGTAAGCCTTGTTACTCAGAAATATTACTTTTAAATTCTCAGAGAGGTAGAGCAAACAAACAGCTGAACTTGTGCCAAATTAAGACTAATGAAACTGATACCTAAAAGATAACTAAAATGCACTAAAGAAATAAGACAGAATCAAAAGCTAGCTGCAGAACTAATTGAAAAAGAGCTTGTTATGATTGCATGACTGTCAAATGTCCATCAAACTGTTTAGAAGGAAAGATAAATAGATTTAGTGCTGTGGGAGGCATTTGGAATTCCCTTAAATAATTATGTTGTCTGAAATGCTAAACAAACTTTTAACCTGTTTGTTTTCTGTTGTGTTGCACAAATTATGAACTGTACTAATACCAAGATACTACTGCTGCTCTAATACCTGAATACAACACATTTAATTTGTATTCATTCATGATTTCTACATTTTAGTTGATAATTCAGATGTCCAGTTATTAATACAGCTATTTAAACTACATAACAGTAGTTATAGTTTATGAAAATTTTACTCAAATATTACATGACTTTATATTCTACTTCTCTTCTGTACTTATCAGCTCATTCTGAACCCCCTTCCATGGTAGTCTTTACCTATACCCCCACCACCACCTGTTAACTATGGAGGGGGTAACATCTGTTGATGGCAGACCTGTCTCAATATTGCATGACAGGATGCTAGAACTCTGTGTTAATGCTTACAGCCCCCGGAGTGCAATGTTCTTATACCACTGCTGCTTTGCACTGAACTTGGCAAAGGCTGGTACACTCTTAAAATGCAAGTACACTAATCCTCAGAATATTTCACTTCTCCTGTCTGACATAGACTGAGTCGGATCTCTCGTTCCCTCCATTGATTTTTCCAGCTGTCCATCCACCTCATACACTTCCCCTTCATCTTTCCCTGCATGGGAGAGGTGAGTAGTCATAAAATCTTGACATTTTTCTATCACTGATACAGCTAAAATGTATTGGTAGAGCAAAGCTTTCAGGTACAACAACCCTTCTTCAGTGCAAGACAAAAGACAAACTCATTGAGTTATTTAAATACCAATTAAGCAACAATCATTCAATAAAACACAGCCAATAAAAATCAATTGCAACAATCATTAAATAACTCAATGAGTCTGTCTTTTATCTTGCACTGAAGAAGGGTTGTTGTACCTGAAAACTTTGCTCTACCAATAAATTTTAGCTGTATCGGTTTGTCTTGCTGTTCATTTGGACTCCACAAGCTGCTACTCAACCACTGTTTTTGTTCTATATTGACATTTTCCTATCACTGGCAGCTGGTCCCCTGATGTCCACACTGCCATAACATCTTTGGTCCCTGCTTGTGATGGTAAGGCACACAAATTCAGCCCTAAAAAACAACATCATACTTACAGGTTTTTAAAACACTTGCACAAAAACACAACTGATACAGAAATTACCTGCTGATGGTGGACCAACTAAAACAGCTACAGCTTCTGCCAGCAGTACCAGTCCAATTGCACTGGAGAATTTCTGTGTCCCAACGATGGCCATGAGCACTTCAAACTGAAGAGCACCAACCATTCCATAAGAAATGCCAAAGAAAATGCAGAAGACCACAAGCCCACCATATGTTTTAGACATGGAACTCACGAGGTCGGTAACACCATTAAAAAGCATGGCAAAACCGAACAAGTAGACACAGCGAGGTCTGACCCATTTTAGACCAGCAATGACACCACATGCAGGTCTGGCAAAAATATCAACAAATCCTAAGATGGTGAGGAGGAATGCTGCTGTAGTATCCTGGATGTGAAGATCCTTGGCATAACTGACTACAAACACTGGTGGAACAAAAAGACCAAGAACCATGATGGATGCGGCAACGGTGTAGATAACAAAACCTTTATCCTTGAAGACAGAGAAGTCGAGGAGTTTTTTCTTAGGCTTCTTCACAATCTCTACCTGCTCTTCTTTGGTATCATCTGCTTTTTTAGGTGGCAGCAGAGGCCTCATTAGTGCCCCACAGGCACAACAGTTGAGCAACACTCCCCCTAGAATAAGAAACCCACCACGCCAACCAAATTCATGTTGTAGGAGCTGACCCACAGGAGAAAGAGCACAGAGAAACACTGGGCTGCCAGCTGCAGCTAGACCATTTGCCAAGGGACGACGCTTGTCAAAGTACCGGTTCAGCATGACAAGCGATGGCTGGAAGTTCAGAGCCAGACCCAAACCTGTAACCAAAAACAAAACCAGTATTACTTTTACAAAATGCATTGCTTTGCTGCTCTTTCATGAGTAGTAATACAACTGAACAGTTAGCCTGGAGAGGATGCAATGCTATCTGTCTCTGACAATGAGCATGTCAAATTCTCTGTATCAGATTAGTTTGTTTACCATAATGCTCCTTTATTTATGAGGCTACTACTAAATGTTATGCAGTAACAGTATGGTGAAATGGTAAAGATGGACAAAAAGTCAAAGATGCCATTGGAGATTTAATTCCTGTCCAAGTGGCACCTGCCTATGATTAGAAAGAGTTAAATCTGCTCCAGCCCTTTTGTTCTCTGTCTGCAATTTGCAAAACTGTACAAACTAAGATCCCATGAAACAGGACATTTCAAGTTGTTTCTGAAGTACATGTGCTCTGAAGTGCAGTGTAAATATGTGGGTAAATATACTTGTGAGCATGCCAGTGTAATACCTGAAACAGTAAATAAATTATGCATTTATCACAGCTCTGAATTCTAATATTTACCATGTATTGCCAGTATAATGTTATGTTGTACAGACATATAACAAGCTACAATATGTGTAATACCTCTGAGGCAGGATTCAGCTGAAACTGGTGAAAAATTAAGTGACAATATTACATGTGAAAAGAAAAATGTTTAACTGGACAGTGATAATAAATCAGAGCTTTTACCTCTACTAACAATTGAATAAGACTTCATCAGTTCTGTTAATAATAAATGAAACCATGACTTATACATAACTCACAGACACATCACACATCATGTCTGGTTGAAATTAATGAACTCTGTAAATCCCTGGTACCTGAAAATTAAAAGTATGTTAATACATAAAAGTAAGATTAAATGGTTTGAAAAAATCTTTAAAACTCATTTAAAGTTCACATGATTATTAAGCCATGGAGTGCAAGAGGCATTAAACAAAAACTGCAATTTGTACTCTTTAAGCTCAACAGCATTATCCCCATTGCCTCAACTATCATCAGAAGGCTGATGATCAGTAACACAGAAAATTTCTTATATTTAGTAAATGTTCTAGATTCCATAAGAGGAACAATATGAGATATGAAATCATTCTGGAGTACATATCTGTCTATACCTTCAAACACTGTCATTTGTCAGGAAGGGCTGTCTAATGTATTAAAACACAAACTAGTACATCTCTGTCTATACCCTCAAATACTGTAATTTGTCAGGAAGGGCTGTCTAATGTATTAAAACACAAACTACAGTATGGTACATTGTGAACATGCAAAAAAACACTGTTCTAATGCTGAGATTACACTGGTACAGACATTGGCTACAACCTTGCTAACAGATGTAGCAGCAAAAGACATATATGAATTACAAGATCAAGCTGTTAACAGAATGGGTATCATTTCCTAAGATACACATTTTAGCTATGGCAGGATGTCAAGTAAAAGTTACTTGTGGAGCTTTAAACAAAATGACTGTAAAGGATGCTATAAGAAGGGTCACACCAACTGCTATGCAAATAGGAAAAATGGCTAAAATTAACTAAGCAGAAAACACAGGGAGCAGATTGACAAACAGGGAGGAATAAATACATACAAAATTGTGGATGAAGGCAATGACAAAGAAACAAACCAGTTGCTGTAGGAAGGGATGAGGAGTAGACAAAATGAAGCAGAAAGAAAATAAATCTTATGACAAGATATGCTAAATGTATACAGTGCAAATAAATGAAACTAAGCAATTACTTGGATCACTCCAGCAATGCCAGATGTGAAACACAAAATGGAACTCCATATAAGAACTATTTTGTTGATGATTCCTATAAATAACATTAACAATTATATTCACACATATTAATTAATAATTCAAAAGTGGTGCTAAAGATCTTTACTTGTGAGAAAGTGACTCCAGTGGGAAAGCATATGGGTCTGCTATACATACATACAAAACTCAGAATAGGAATTTGTATGTGTGTGACACTGGAGGGCCAGCATTATTAGACAATGGATATAAAAAGTCAGACTGAAACAGCATTCTCAGAAGAGGGGTCTTGATGAGTTTCTGAAAAACATAATTCAGAACCTTAGAATGGCAAAACGTAAAACATGAATACAGGAAATATAAGTAAAGCATTAGCTGTAGTATTTCAGATATTTTTCTTTACTCTAAGGTAAAACAGTCTCAGCGGTATATATAAGAAGCAGGGTGTAGTGATACAGCCCCCCATATCAGGTACTGGGGAGAGTCAAGCCCCCTGTAAAAATAATTTAATGTCATTACAGTGAATTTCATGTTTATCTGTATTTGTTTGGCAATCATAGTTTATTTTCTTATAGTTCTGGAACTTTTAACTGCAGCTCTCTTACTTCTGACAGGCAACCATGGTTCACAACCAATCAGAATAACAAACTTACAATAGCAAGTAAGCTGTCATGATTACTAGCAGATGCTAGAAAAATATTTGCCAAGGATGAGGGGACATGGAAAAGTATAAGGGCAAATACTGAACCAGAACGAAATGTAAGACTGATGACTATTAGGAATGAATTAATTCATGAAAGTCCATCTCCTTGAAAAGTGAATATCAGAAAAGTGAATACCAGTGAAGCACACAGTTCAAAATGGCAAACTCTGCTCTAACTTAAATAAAGCAATAAACAGCTGAGGAAAAATCAGTTTGAGAAAAACAAAATCATTACAACTGATGTGAGCTTATTGATGCTTAATAGTGCTTTATCAGTCAAGAGAGGACAGATCAATTGTTTGTTTAGTGAAAAACTTATGAGAACTTGGGACAGTATAATGAAAAAAACATGAACACTTTTATATAAGCACTCTACGGCACATAAAATAAAATGACTTTTTGTTTAAAGTACTGGAAAACGTATCAGAGAACACCAGAAAGGTAAGTCATAGTACCATCTTGAAACATGAAGAATTGTAATGGGAAGCTACATTCTGGACAGAACCAAGTTATAAATAAGAATATCAGTATTCAGTCAAGTTTAAGGGCAAATCTTTTAAGACACTATTTGGATAGCTCATGACATTATCAAAATAAACTGTATAAATCTGTGGCCAGTAGCCTTCTCTTGTCTGATAAAGTGTTGCTAATCCCACCAGTTATAATTAATTATTTGCTGTTAAATATAAAAGCTCTCCCAGCAATTATAATTAATTATTTTTTTATCAAAATAAACAGGATTTTTATTGACTATTTAACTATTCTTTGAAAAGTGATTCACTCAGACAAATCAACTGACTTGCATTTTAAAGTGGGCTGTTTTTCCATGTGTTTGGGGCAAGTCCCTCACACCCCATACAGGTGCTTCAGCCCATCTTCTGAGACCTGACATAATCAATTCTAAAGTCACTGCACCTCAGGATAAGGACAAAACCTCAATCACAGTGACTTTCATCAATGAAGTTTGTTTCAGCCAAATACCATGATTCCATAATTTGGCCATTGCATGTTTAAGGTGCTCCCTTCCAAAACTAGGGCAGTGACTTGTGTACTTCTTCAAATACACAAATAAACCTACAGAAGCTGGAAGGTGCTGGGGTGTTGCCTAGAGTAAGATGAAGTGCAACCATAGTACCACTACCTAACAAGGTCCGTATCAGAGTTTTCAGAAGCTCAAACTCCACATGGTCGAGACTATATGATCGAATTTTTGAAAACTCAAAGCTTTTGAATGGAGAGAGATCATGGTACAGCGAGGATTGGGAAATTTCACCTTTTCCTCACTGTAGTGTGAACTCAGAGTTGGTATATACAATTTGCAGGGGATGTGAGGAGTGCAGGGGAGCTTGCCCCCCTGCAAAAATGTAAAAAAGGTAGATTTTTGTGGGGAGGGGGGTTGATATTCGAGTTTTCATAAACTTGATCATGTGCTGTCTTTGAAATTTGTTTTGAGTTTCACAAAAGTCGATCATCTGACATAGACCTGCTTAACAAAGGTAAAGTAGGGGATCATCTTATCTGCAAAGATTTCAGAGTCACCATCTTAGTATTAAAGATTGCAAAATACTGTTTGTCAAACACTGAAGAAAGTACCGTTGTGTACACTTGCCATAAATTTACATGTTCAAGTGTATTCACTGTTGCAGTCCTGACTTATGAGATTTCCTGCTTCAAAAGCCCTTGGTCGGCCTGACTACCAGAGTAAAAAACTCACTCCTTCCTGTGCTGATGGGCGACCTACCCTAATGTCAGGATGGTGGGTATAAAGAAAGCCAGTCAATACCAAGACATCAAAATTTTTCTTGCTCCTAGAAGGTGGGAATCCCACAGAAGAACCTTAAGCAAGGGACCAGGTTAGAGGAAAGGGGGCCTGAAAGGCATCCCTTCAGAGGGTCTTATGAAAGAGGAAGGCAGAGAAAGAAGCTGTTACTGTAAGGAGAATGGGGGATGGAGGGAGTGAAAGAAGACTGCAACAGTGAATATACTCTAACATCTACATTTATGGTAAGTGTACACAACTTTCCTGCTTCACTGTTGCAGTCATCACTTGTGGGAGGATTCCCAAAGCTGAGATGAGGGTGGTAGGCAACTTAATGGGAAGACAGGATGCCCTGCAAGATGGCAGTGGCAAATCCTACTCTGGACTTGGAGAAGGTTGACAGGTGGTAGTGCTTGTTAAAGGTATGCACTGATGACCAGGTAGCTGCTTACAAAATTTCTTTGGTAGGTATTCCCCTCAGGATTGCAGTGGAAGTAGAAGTGCCCTTAGTTCAGTGGTGCTGACAGATTCAGGTGTCTTTTTGCTATGGTAGGTGTAACAAAAGGAAATACAGTGAGAGATCCACTTGGAGTATAATTTGTTTGGAGGCTGGTTTTCCTTCACAGCCCATGGCAAAGGAAACAAACAGTTGTTCTGATTTTCCAAAAGTTATAGTCCTGTCAAGGTAGCAGTGAAGTTGCCTGTGTACATCCAAGGAGTGAAGGATTATTTCCCCTTGGTTCTGTGGGTCAGGGAAGAAGGTAGGCAAGTGTATGGCTTGGTTCAGGGAAGTGTCTGTCACCACCTTGGGCATAAAGGAAGGATTAGTTCTGTCTGAAACTCTGGCTGAGTGGAAAATAAAAAAGGGTTCCCCCTGCCATGAGGGATTGCAACTCAGAGACTCTCTTGGCTGAGGAGATAGCTAGTAAATGGCCAGTCTACCAGATCGAGAATTTTAAATCAGCTGAAGCAGTTGTTTCAAAGGGTGGGGTGGGGGTCAAAGTTTCTAGAACAAAGTTGGGGTCCCAAACAGGGGTGGGCTGCCTCCTGGGAGGTCTGATGTGCAGCACTCCCCTAGGGAACTGTTTCATTAGGGGGTGGGAAAAGATAGGAGGAAGAGTTGGGATGTGGGCTGAAATGATAAGACACATGTATCTTGATAGATGAGAAGGAAAGGCCTTTGTTCACCAAGATAGCCAGGTACTCCAAAATGTCTGAGATGTTGGTTGAGACAGGGTTGAGGCCTTGTTGCTGACACCAAATACAGAATATTTTCCACTTGGCAGAGTATGTTTTTCTAGTACTGGGTCTTCTAGACTCTGAGGATATTAAGCACCAGATTCTAGACTCTGAGAATATTAAGCACCAGACTACTCAGGAATTGTTCAGGGTAGAATTTTGATGAATTATCCAGGCAGAGAGTTTGAGAGTCTGCAGGTTGGGGTGCACAAACTTTCCTTTTGCCTGAGTCAGTAGATCCACTCTCTGGGATAACTGCCAAGGATTTTCTTTAGTTAAACTCAGTAACAGAGGGCACCATTGCTGCCTGGGCCAGTCTGGAACTGTCAAGATGACCCTTGGTCCTTTTTCCCTGATTTTTAAGAGGACCCTTGAAAGGAGAGGCAGGGGAAGAAATGCATAAAGAAATAGGTGGCTCCAGAGGAAGGAGAAGGCATCTGTTCTCCATGCTGTGTGAAGTGTGCTTCTGGAACAGAATCTTTTTAACTGAGCATTTTTGTCGGTGGCAAAGAGGTCTTCTTGAGGGTATCCCCATTTCTGGAGTGTGCTGAAAAATGTTTCCTGATGCAGCTACCACTCATGGAAATCCATTAAGTGTCTGCTGAGGCAGTCTGCTACAGTGTTCTGAGGTCCAGGAAGGTACTGCGCAATCAGGTGCAACCCCATAGCACTGTCTGTCTCCCAGAACTGCATTGCTAGCCGGCAAAGAGAGTAGGAGTGAGTGCTCCCTTGTTTGTTTATGTACCACATGACTGTTGTGTTGTCAGTTTTGATAATTAGGACTCCTGGTTTCCAATGATCCTTGAAGGCCACCATGCCCTTCTGTACTGCCATCAATTCCTTCCAATTTACGTGCTTGTGTCTGAACTGCTCTACCCATTTGTCCTGGGATAGGAGGTGCTGGAAATGGGGTCTCCAGGCTGTGTCTGATACACCCATGGTTAAGGTTTGGCCCTGATGGATGAACCTGAAGAGAAGACCCTGGTTCTGTGCACATGCCTGTGCCCACCATGCCAATTCTTCCCTGATGTGGTGAATTAAGATCATAGGAGATTACTGGGCTATTGACCCGGAGGTCATTTTAAACCTAGCCATTTCAACCCAATGTAAAACCACAGAGGTACTAGTCAATACCTAAGATTGCATTTAGTGATGAATGCCCATGTTCAGGAGGGTTGTGGGCACTCTCCCCGGTAGGAATTTATGGTACCCCATCCACTCATCCAATTTCCTCTTGAACAGTGTCATAGAGGTGCTGTGGTTCACATGAATTGGTAGCCTGTTCCAAAGACGTGGCAGTTGCTGATAGATAAATCTGTTCCTCCAGCATGTCCTACTTAAGTCACAGGCCATATTTAACTCCCTGGAATGGGTAGCCCTAGACCCACTTGATTGATGGATATGCATTAAGTTCATTAGATTTGGGTCTTGGGTTGCTATGTAGGCCAGGTATAAGTCTCCCCTAAGTCTATATGATATGGAGTATAGTGACAGGGATTTTAGTCAGTCCGTGTAAGGCACATGCTGGAGGCCCTTGAACTTCTTTGTTAGAAATCTCTGAGGTCTCTCTAATTGCTGTAGGTGCTTAGTATGGTACATACTGAAAGGGGTGTTATACTCAATTATGGGCCGGATAAGTGCCAAGAATAGGGTTATAACTTCTTTTGCTCTTGAAGCGATGCCTTCACTAATCAAGTAAGCTACGTGGTAAACTTTCCTTACAATGGTAGACAAGTTGTGGTCGAAGTTAAGATCATGGTCAATCTATGATCCCAAGTCCCTTACCACTTCATGGGTACTTAGGGTATTGTTATTGAATTGACAGTGTGAAGGGATATTGTTTGTGCTGAAGGGAATGATGATGCATTTCTTTACATTCAGTTTGAGACTGTGACTAATACAAAAGTCGTTGGTCTGTGTGAGACCATCCTGGACTATACTGACATAATTTGGGGATTCAATGATTGCTCCTAGTTTGTAGTCGTCTGCAAACTTGGTCATCCACAACCCTTTAGTTTTGACCTGAACTTCTGAGAAGTACATACCAAACAGTAGGGGGCCCAGCACTGACTCCTGTGGCACCCTACTGGTAACAGATGTGCTGGTTGATGTGAAGTCATCCACTTTGATAGTGTGTGTCCATTTTGTGAGCCAGTTGGCAATCCATCTTACAATGAAGGGGTTTACATTCAGTTTGCTAAGTTTATCCGTAATGCCTAAATGTAGGATTGTGTCAAAAGCCTTTGCCAAGTCAAGGCATGCCCTGTGACAGATTTGCTCTCATCAGTTGCCTTGGTCACATTTTCAAAGAAGTCCACCACACTTAACAGGCAGGATCTGCCCTTCACGAAGCCAAATTGGGTAGGATCCAAGGTTTGGAGGTCACCTACGTTTTTATTTATGAGGTCCACAATGACACATTCCATGGCCTTACAGATGAGGCTGGTCAGGATTATTGGTCTGTAATTCCCTGGGTCTGTTGCTAGGCCACCTTTGTGGAGGAGAATAACTGTAGCTGTTCTCCATTCCACAGGAACAAGCCCTGTGGTTAGGCTATGATTGAAAAGAGTACTTAGCAGTGATGCTAGTTCATGTTTTAGCCTGTTTAGAAGACAGCCTAGGATGTCATCTGGTCCCATAGAGGCCGTGTTCTTTGCCTTGGACAGGGCTTTGAGGACCTGCTCTTCAGATATGTAAGGTGGGGGGAGTTTGGGAGAGGGTTTGTTGTAAGGTAGAAGGGGAAAAGGCAGTGATATTTTTGTCAAACCTATCCACTAGCAGGTTTGCTATCTCTGTGGGGTCAGTGTGTGTGAGACCATTGGCCACCAGTTCTATACAAGCTTGGGGCCTACCCTTTAGGTTACGTACATAGCTGTAAAAGGCCTTATGGTTATCTTTTGCAGTACTTTCTAGGTTTTTCTCAAAGGAGATCTTAAACAATTTGACAAGTTGTCTTATTTGTCTGTTACGACTGAAGAGTGTGCTTTTCCATTGTTGGGTCCTTGTCTACGTTTTCTTGGACATCAACATTTTGCATTTATTGTTGAGTTTGTTGATGCTGGAGGTCCACCATGGCAGCTTCATTTTACTTGGGGCTCTGGCTTTGATTCTATCTGGTACAGCTGTGTTAGTATACTTATGCAAGTCATTTTACAGGGCTTTAGTGTAATCTTTGGTGTAGTTACCACTTTCAGCTTGGGGTGGTCTTGGAATGCATTATACCTTCACCTAGGAACTTATGGTTTACCTTGGTTAAGTTTTTTAGTCTGATTTCATCCTTTGTGAGTTCTGGTGTTAGTGTCAGTTTGAAGGTGACTGATTTGTGGTCAGTTTTAACTAATGAGCATCCAACAGCTGCTTGACATGTTGGTGAGGACCAGATCTCCAATGTTTCTTCCTCTTGTTGGGGTATGATCAGTTTTCTCCAGGGCATTTGAATTCACAAAGTCAAGAACTTTATGCGCTCCAGAGTTTGGGCTAGAGTAGGTTTCCCATTTCATGGTAGGATAACTGAAATCCCCCATAACCAGTGTTTTCTGTAAAATTTGGATTGTCTTTAGTTTGGTTAAGTAGGCTTTGTGGGTGGCATGACCCATAGAGGGGATCTATAACTGGCTAGGACTTGAATAGGGGTCTTACTCACCATAACCTGGAGTAACTCCATGGAGATGTCAAGTCTAACTAGACG
This sequence comes from Protopterus annectens, assembly GCF_019279795.1. Classification (NCBI taxonomy): domain Eukaryota; kingdom Metazoa; phylum Chordata; order Ceratodontiformes; family Protopteridae; genus Protopterus; species Protopterus annectens. Next base: position 239,192,580 of record NC_056733.1, on the reverse strand, counting down.
TGAGGTGAATTTATCATACGTTCCTTTTGCGGTCTAAAGGTGTGAAAGCTATTGCAGCCTTGCAGGGCCAGGCTACTGTCTGAGGTCTTAAACCAGGTTTCTGTGACTGCACAGACGTCTACATCTTCTAATGATAGAAATGCTTCCAGGGAGTGCAGTTTTTGGTTCAAGCTTCTAGCATTTAGCAGCATGACCCATATTTTGTTCTGATTGGTTAATTTCATATTGGTAGTATTGTTTTCGAGACCTTGACTAAAAAAGGCACTATGGGGGAGGCAAGAACCTTTGCCAAGAACCAAAAGCCTAGGGGTGCCAGATGGCAAACTGTCTCTGGCAAAGCAGTGAGATTTGTCATCCATGGCTTTCCAGCAGACAGGAACTGGATCCTTTTGGAATGACACCAAAAACTAAGCCAATTATTGAAATCAAATCAAAGTTATCAAATGTAAATTAATAAAATAAATAAATAAATAAAATCATTTTTTGTTTATACTGTGGCATCATTCTAGGTGAGGATAGTATGCTGTCAAGGCTAGGGACACACCTGCCTGGGACACATACTCAGAGAGCTTGACCTTGACCATGTCCCTCTTTATATAGTCCAGTGAGGTACATCTCAGGTAATTTACACCAACAAGAACTACGACAGAGTCATAATAGTACTTACTGATGAGAGACCTGAGTGTATGCGTGACTTGATGAATCCTGGCACTGGACAGGCAGCTGACCGTGACTTTCTCCTTGTCCAACCTGGTGAGTGGGACATCCATGTGTCTCACTATTGAGTGTCTAAAGACAAGAAAACTTGTTTTTTGAGTGTTCATAGGTTCATACTAGGCTATCTGCCCTGGGGCAATTATAAGCCTAGCCCGATTCTGTATGGCTTACGCCACCCCTTGATTTGAGTATACTGTGCCCTTTTTAAGGTTTAGTTTATTGTCCCTCTGTCTAATAGTGACATGGGAGTAATCCCTGGGCAAACCTACGATCCCCCATCCACCTATCGAGATTCTTCTTGAAGAGATTCAGTGAGGTGCTCTGCCTCACATGAACTGGAATTCTATTCCAGAGCGAAGGGAGCCTCTGGGTTATGAACCTGTCCCTCCAGCAGGTTCTATTTATTTCTGTGCTGAGGTTCAAGTCCCTCGAGCGTGTGGCTCTAAGGGATTTAGATTTTCTGAGGTGGAGCATGTCCATTAATTCTGGATTTGACATAGCTTTGTATGTCAGGTCCTCACCAACATGTCAAGCAAGCGGTATGCAACTGAGTAGAGCCTTACTGGCTTGGTGGGTGAGACAGTGGTGTTGCTTTGTGTCACGGGTGCTGTGGAGACTGTATTAGCTGTAGCACACTTGTGTTTTGAAGGCCTCTGGTGTTTCAGTAAGGTTTTTTGAGAGAACCACTGTGCATGTGGATTTACATGTTTGATGTGTACTATGTGTATGAGTAGTGGTATGTATATGAGTAGTGGTACTATGTTAATATGTAGTGGTGGGTGAGATGACAACCTTCTGCATGTTACTGTTTTGAGTGAGAGACAACATGGATTCTAGACTTTTGGTGTAAATACATCTCTCGCACTCTGTACTAGACTGTGTTATCAGTAGAGGGTTGTCTGCATACATGAAGCAATTGCTACACTGTCTCAAGAGACCCAAGTTAACAAGGTTGTCTGGAGAAACAAGAGTAGTCCAACTGTCCAAAATGCTAGGTTAAAGACTGTTGTCATTAGGGGTGGCTTTTCAGAAATGATCAGGGAGGAGCTCAGCAAATGGATATTTATGGGTTTTAAGGAAAAATTTGCTGAATTTAACTGTCCAGCTTTGGCACACAATTGCTTGGCAGTGTGTGGTGCTGTGTGACGAGCAAACAAGCAGAAACCTGCTCAGATGCAGGGGCTAAATACCAGAAGCTAAAACTTGAAAAAGAAACTCTAACAAAACTCAAAAGGACCAGTGAGAATGCTTATTCCAAGCCTAGGCTGGCAGATTTCCATCTCCAGGGAATATGAGTGCTGACACTACAGATTCCTGAGGTACGACTGAAGCTTCCTCATGTGTAGCCTGGCCAGAGGGATCATTAGTATACATGACGCCATGTAGCCCAATGCTCTGAGGAGTTCCCTGGCTGAAAGGCATTGACTCTGCACAGGAGTGGCCTTAGGTCATCTGGTGCCCTAGGCAGAGGGCACAACGGCACCCCCACCACACCACTCAGTGTCCCCATCCTGGTCTACCTACACCAAATAAATACTGGTAAAGTGCCCCCACTAAGACGCCGCTTAGTTGGCCTATGCCTAAGACCAGCTATGACGCTGTATAATGTCCTGGAAGTATTGAGTTAAGAAGGAAGCCTTGTCTGGGGGAAGGAAGGCCTTCTGGAGGTAGGAATCCAGCAGACCACCACCCAGGAAAACTATCCTGGTGGAAGGGTTTGTGTTGGATTTGTTGAGGTTTATGGTGAATCCTAGGGAAGAGAGTAGGGTGTGGGTGAAAGCCAGATCCTGGAGGAGCTTGGACTGACTCATGGCCTGACTGAGGCAGTCGTCCAGATAAGGGTAGATCTGGATGCCTCTTGTTCTGCAGAAGGTGATCACAGGGGCCAAACATTTTGTGAAGATCCTAAGAGCAGTAGACAAGCCAAAGGGAAGTGCAGAGAACTGAAAGTGACTGGTACCTGCTCTGAAGTGAAGGTAACTTCTGCAGGACACTTCTATAGGGCTGTGTAAGTAGGCATCTTTCAGGTCTAAGGTGACCATTAGAGCATGAGGTGTGATCATAGGAAGAAACCTTTGAAGAGTAAGCATTTTGAATTTTCGGAAGAGAGTCTGGATTGAGAGATGATTCTATGAAATCATCTTCTACCACTTCAAAAACTGGAGGGATAGCCAAGAGTTTGTGTTGAGGGAGATCAAGGAACTCTCTGACCTTCTTTTTTGCTTGGGGGTATTCCTGTGCCTGCTACTGGAAAAACTCTCTCATGGCATGCAGTGTCTCCCCAAATGTAATGTCCTCAGAGGCTGAAGCAGAATGTAATACCTTTCCTGAATCAAAATCCTCAAAGGAAGAAAGGAAAGGTTCATCTTCAAGGACACAGTCTTCCTGATCAGAGTCTTCATCTGAATCAGGGGGTTCTGAAAAGGTCTCAGGTGAAGGGTCTCTTTTCCTTTTTCCTGGTGAAGATTTGGGGGGTGGGTGCCTGCTTCTGACCAAAGAAATAAGGTCCTTGGGCCAACCTGACTAAATCCTGCTGAAAACATGTGGGGTGGGGGCTAGTAGGCATAGGCACAGTACCTGAGGTCAAGCTCTTTTTAGGTGTAGCTTTTGCCATGGGCCTGTGCACATCCATTATTATGTCACAAGACTCCTTGAAAGAAATACCTGTTGGCAGATGTCCTGAAGGTACAATGTCAGTTGAGGATTGTTCAATGGAAGCCGAGGTCTGCTTAGAGACTTCCGACCCGACTGATGAAACAAATGCCAAGGCCTGAGATGAAGTTGAGGGACCCAACAACATGTTGGACTTCAAAAGGGTCTTGACAGAGGTATACACCAACACCTCACTCACAGAAGGGGGATGTGAAGGCACCTCTCCTTCTTCTGTGATAATGAGCTTTGGGGGACTGACAGACAGAGAAAGGTTGTCATCCAAAGCCCTAAGTTTGGGTCTCTTTTCTTTCTTTCGCATAGGAAGCTCAACCTCGGGATGACTGATGGATGCCATCGCATGATGGGAAGTGGATTGCTGACTAAGGTGTTTACAAGATTTCAGCCCTATGCCTTATAGTCCTAGTATTGAAAAGGGCACACAGACAGCAATTTGCGATGTCATGGTTTGGGCCTAAACAAGCGATACACAAGGTATGAAAGTCTCTGTTTGGGATTTGTTTACCACAATGGCGACAATTCTTAACTTTATCTGACATGAGTCACAGGTAAGAAAAAGAGTTCCCCAATGGGGTACTTAGCTTTAGAAGAATTTCTCACTCTGGTGCGGACCGACCAACGCACTCACAATGGGTTCAGGTTCCGATGGCAAGAAAGACTGATGCCATGGCATAGGGTGTCTCCCTTTATACCCAACTGTCCTGATATCAGGGTAGGACATCTGCCAACTCAGGGAGGAGGGAGTTTTTTACTCTGCTAGTCAGGCCAACCAAGGGCTTCTGAAGCAGGAAATCCCATAAGTCAGGACTGTAACAGTGAAGCACGAAGAACATCTCTTCTGATGCTGATGAAAGATGAACATTGCAAAATAAATGACCTGGTACAGCTTCCTTAGAAATGAAAATGGAGCAGTCTTCAAATGAAATCTTAATAAGTGAAGCACATAATTGGTTGTTCAAGTATAACTAACTTGTCCTTACATAGGTTCCTGCTCCTGATATTTAACCATAAGCACAGTACACCAGACATCGTAAATAATTCTTAATGCGCAGTGTGACATTGTGATGAGAGGGACCACCTAGACGATGTATGAGGTATCCCTGACAGACCAAAGTAGTGTGGGATTAATGTAATACAGACAAATGTGCAATTGTCAGTGACAAAATACCCTATTGTGGGTATATGCTTGACAAGAATGAAGTATGCAAGTGGCAGTATAATATGGATTCTTTGCTTGTAGTACCTGACTCAGACCTCAGAATATGTTCTAAGTGAGGTTATACTTAGAGGGCAAACTACTACTACCACAGTTATCTGACAAAATGTCTTAACGTATTTTATCCATTAGATTGCCTGCTACAGGATGGATCTGCATGGAAATAAATGCAGGAAGGTGAATGTGTCTTAAAGGAAAAGAAGAAAATGAGCACACTGGACAAAGTGCTTACCAACTTTAATCTGTCTTCACCAATCAGGGTGCCACACAGTCATACTTCTCAACTTGTTTGCTCAAGAATTCTAGACAAAGTAAAAAATAATGGGGAGGGGGAGTCAAATGCCCAAAACCGGGGACAAATTGCAAATATTATTCTAATACACTTAAAATGTTAATGGAACAACAGGTTTTGCATGAATATGTATTTTCAGAAAGTACAGTTTTGTACCTACCATAAATGTAGATGTCCGATAGGTATGCATCTGCAGTCATAACATATGGGTTGTCCTGCCTCAGGCAGCCCTTCGGTCGGCCGGATTCCAAAGTCTGGGTCTGGCCTCGGCTGATGTCGCACTTTCCCCGACGTCAGAGCGTCTGGGGTATAAAAGCATCAGCCGACGCCATTTTCCTCAGTGTTTCTTGCCCCAGATGCCAGGTGCCCTCTAGGAAGGCCAAATTTGGAGGAATGCAATAAATTCCAAACATTTTCCAAAATATATACATATATATATACAAACAAATACACCATAATAGATCCCCCAGCTAGCTAATGGAGGGGTAAGCACCCTAGGAATACCACAGAGGGGAAGGAGGGAGGGAGGGTAAACCTGACTGCAGATGCATACCTATCGGACATCTACATTTATGGTAGGTACAAAACTGTGCTATGTCCTTCAAGGATGCATCTGCAGTCATAACATATGGGTAGAATACCATAGCCAATCTGGGGGAGGAGGTACTAAGAAAAGGATGGTGTAGTTAAGATACCCTGCAGGACTGCTGTAGCAAAACCTGCTCTGGATCTGGAGTATAAAGGTAAATTGTTATGTTTGGCAAATGTATGCACGGAGCTCCATGTAGCAGCTTCTAAAATGTCCTTGGTAGCCACCCCTCTTAGGAAGGCTGTAGTGGTGGCTGTGGCCCTCGTGGAATGAGGCCTAATGTTTGCAGGAACCGTCTTTCCATGAAAGGAGTAACAAAATCGAATGCAATTTCCTATCCACTTTGAAATTGTCTGTTTGGAAATTGCTTTTCCTTTTACCCCAGCAGCATATGCTACAAGGAGTTGGTCAGTCTTTCTGTAACTTTTAGTTCTGTCCAAGTAGTAGCGTAGTTGTCTGTGTATATCCAGAGTGTGCAGAAGTTTTTCCCCTTTATTTTGTGGATTTGGAAGAATGTAGGCAAGTGAATAGCTTGGTTCAAGGATACCCTAGATACCACCTTTGGCATAAAAGTAGGATTGGTTTTCAATGAAACTCTGTCCTGATGGAAGATAAGAAATGGCTGTACTGCCATTAAAGCTTGTAACTCAGATACTCTTCTTGCTGAAGTTATGGCCAGAAGGAATGCAGTTTTCCAAGACAGAAACTGTAGATCCACCGATGCTGCTGGTTCAAAGGGAGGAAGTGTTAGTTTCTCCAGCACAAAGTTGAGATCCCAAGTAGGTAAAGGGGGTTTCCTTGGAGGATTGATGTTTTTGATTCCTCTCAAAAATTGCCTGAGGAGAGGATGCGAGAAGATAGGTGGATCAACATTGTATTCTGCTGAAATTGCCGAGGCATGAATCTTAATGGAAGAATAGGACAGGCCATTGTGGAACAATTCTGCTAAGTATTCCAGAATATATGCCATGCTCGCCACTGTCACATCTAAGCCTTTTGTTGTGTTCCAAATGAGAAATATTTTCCATTTTGCTGAGTATGTCTTCCTTGTGGGAGGCCGGCGAGCTTCCATAATAATGTCCTTTACTCTCTGTGATAAGTTATTTTGAGGGGGGTTTATGGAATTTTCCAGGCAGTTAGCTGCAATGTTTTCAAGTTGGGATGCATGATCTTGAAATTGTTCTGCGTCAGAAGAAGTGGCCATAGGGGGAGAGGCCATGGTTTCGTCGGTGACATGCCCCTCAATAGTGGGTACCAGTCCTGCCTTGGCCAGTCTGGAGCATTCAGAATCACTCTTGGCTGTTCTCTCCTGATCTTCAGTAAAACCTTGGACATTAATGGGAGAGGTGGGAAGGCATAGAGTTTTAGATCTTTCCAGCTGAAAGAGAGAGAGTCCACCCGCCAAGCTTGTGGGTGGTATGTCCTTGAGCAGAATGTCTTCAGTTGATGATTGTGGGGTGAGGCGAACAGATCTATCTCCGGCTTTCCCCATGCTTGTGTTATGAGTAGAAAGATGTCTGGGTGCAGCATCCATTCATGTGCATCCATGGTAGTTCTGCTTAAGCTGTCTGCCAGTGCATTTTCTTTCCCTGGCACGAACTGGGACTGTAGTTGGATATTGAGTTTCAAGCATAGTTCCCATAGATTCATGGCCAGCCTGCATAGAGGGTAGGAACGCGTGCCTCCTTGCTTGTTTATGTACCACATGACTGTGGTGTTGTCTGTCCTTATTAACAGGTGGCCTTGATGGAGGAAAGGTTTGAAGGCCTCGATTATGTATCACTGCCAGCATTTCCTTTTGGTTTATGTGCATGCGCAGCTGTCCTTGAGACCATAGGCCTTGGATACATTTGCCCTCCATGTGTGCTCCCATCCTCGGTCTGAAGCGTCCGTGGTGATGGTTTGTTTTGTTTTGGTTTGTTGAAGGCAACCCTCTGTTGGACTGGCAGGCTTGAGCCCACCACAGGAATTCCTTTTGAAGGCAAGGAATGATTGGTATCAAAGTTTCCAAACTGTGGCTGTGCTGAGACCATACACTCCTTAGGTACCATTGTAATTTTCTCATATGCAGCCTGGCTTGTGGAATCAGAATTATGCAGGATGCCATGTAACCCAGGGCCTGCAGGATTTTCCTTGCAGTTAGCTGAGTTTGTCTTGTCAGATTCATGAAGTAATCCGGAAGTTGTTTTTGTTTTTCTTCTGTGAGAAAGGCCATTTGGGTGGTTGTGTCTAGATCTGCACCCAAAAAGTTTATCCTTTGGGATGGAACAAGTCTTGATTTTTGGATGTTGACTGTGTATCCCAAGGCCTGTAATAGGTGGATGGCATAGTCCAAGTCCTTTATCAAATTTTTCTTGTTGTCCGCTTGTATAAGGCAGTCATCCAGATATGGGTAGATTTGAATCCCTGAAGTCTGCAGTGTGCAATTACTGATGCCAGGCATTTCGTGAATACTCTGGGTGCAGTAGATAAGCCAAAGGGCAATGCTGAGAATTGATAATGCTCTGATCCTGCAAGAAATCTGAGGTGTCTTCTGCAACTTTGCCGAATAGGGACATGCAGGTATGCCTCCTTGAGATCTAGAGTCACCAGCCAAGACTCCTTGCCCAGCATGGGAAGAAGTTGCTGTAGGGTCAGCATCTTGAATTTTGGCACAATGAGGTAAGTATTCAATGCGGACAGGTCGAGAATAGGCCTCCATTGATTTTCTTTTCTTGGAACAAGGAATAATCTGGAGTAAAATCCTTGACCTTGCTCTGAAAGAGGTACCTTTTCTATGGCTTTCATTTGTATTAAGTTGTTGATCTGCTTTAAAGCCTCTGCCCTCTGATTTGGTGGCAGGTTTGGCATTCCGTTTCTTCTTGGCAAAGTGTGGAAGTGGAACCTGTATCCTTTGTCTATTATTTGCAGTGTCCATGTGTCCCTTGTAATGTAATGCTAGTTTTTTGAGAATAAAGAAAGCTTTCTGCCCAATGGTGCTTCCAATTGAGCCCTGGTCAGCGGAATCAAAGGAAAGTCATTGAGTCTGTCCAGGTGTAGTAGTTGTTGTTGCTGTTCCTCCACTACCTCTTTGGTTGGTAGGCTGCCACTGACGGCCTCTGTAGGAGCCTCTAGCTTGCCCTCTACCTCTGGGATGCCTGTTCCTGCCCCTCTGGGATCTGTCCGAGTCTGGAAAGGACCAATTCTTAGTAGGCCAGTTTCTGCTGAATCTCGGTGGTTGTACTTGCAGAAAGTCCTTAACTGTTTGCACAGATTTTGCCTTTTCTTCAAACTTCTTTAAGACCTCCTGAGCCGAGGAACCAAATAATTTTTGTTTTTCCAATGGAGCATCCAGGAGTTTAGCTTTAACATGGTCTGGTAAAGATTGTTCCTTCAACCAGGCATGCCTACGAATAACTGCCCCAGTCATAGCTGACCTACATGAAGCTTCCAGTGCATCATAACCACACTGCAAAAAAAGATTACTAACCTGCTGTGAGTTACGTACCAGATCCTGAAGGGATTTACGGTCAAGGGGTTCAGAAGAGGAAAGCTTCTTATACAATTCATCTAACAAATACTCTTGGTACTGTATCATATGAAATTGACAATTTAATGCCCTCAAGGAAAACTCTTCAGGAGGGGAGGCCGAAGGGATAGATTCTTCGGCATCAGAATCCTCGTAGGCCGAATTAGCCTCCTCCTGGTGATCTGACAACACAGATCCATCCATAGACTCATCTGAAGAGTGTTGGTCAGAGGGCTCAGTCCTGGGCCTTTTGTCTGGTGGTGGTTGAGAGCCCCTGTCCGGGTGAGGCTGAGAACCTCTAATTAAAGAGATAAGATCCTCTGCAAGGCTGAGGATCTGAGAACTAGAATAAGGTCTCTGAGAGGTAGTCTTGGGAGGCAAAGCTTTAGCAAGTTTAGCAGCTTTAGCCCTGGAAAAAGCCTTAATGGACATGGATGCAGGGGGTCTGGCTGCACCACGTGCAGGAGTAGACTTGTCCAAAGGAATGGTGTCGGACATTTCCTGGACACTGGTTTCAGTAGGTAGCTCAGTAGCCAACTCAGCCGGGGCCTCCAGGGCCGCGGTGGTCGGTTGAGTGGATTCGGTTAAAGGAAGTACCGAGGACTCGGTTTCGGCCGAAACCGAGACACTCGCATTAGGCCTAACCGTGGTTTCAGCCGAAACCGCGGGACACGAGTGTCGGTCCGTGTCCTTCCGTTTTTTCACCAAATGCGATGTCGGAGTCTCCGACGGCATCTTATATGCAAAATTAGCCCCAAAGAATTCCTCTGCAAACTCCGACCGACATCTAAGAGTTTGTCGGTTGAAGGAAGCACAGGCTGAACAGGCCAAGACGTCGTGGTCTGGGCCTAAGCAAGGGAGGCAGTAAGAGTGGAAATCCTTATGAGGTATTTGTTTCCCACAAGTTAAACAATTATTTACTTTATCTGACATCGGCTGAGGCAAGAAAGAGTCCCCAACGGGGTACTTAGCTTTTTCGAAGTCTTCGGTAGCTGAACCACAGGAGCTGACCGACCGGCACTTGCGAACTGCTTCTGCTTCGGGCACCGCGCGGCAAGAAAGACTGAGGAAAATGGCGTCGTCTGATGCTTTTATACCCCAGACGCTCTGACGTTGGGGAAAGTGCGACATCAGCCGAGGCCAGACCCAGACTTTGGAATCCGGCCGACCGAAGGACAACCCATATGTTATGACTGCAGATGCATCCTTGAAGGACATCAACAGGAAGTGTGAAACTGTAATGTCTGTCATTATTAACTGACTACACCCCTCACCGATTTTTCAGAAAATCAGAAATGTTATATGCCTCAAACTCAGGGACGTTATGCAACATTCTGGACAGTTGAGAGGTATGCTATGTTGTTTCATTGTATGGAATCGGTGCTGTTCTACCACATTAGATCCGGGATGATGGAGATAGACTTACCATGTTAACTTCATAGTCACTAACCAAAGCAGAAGGTAAGTATGCCCAGACAAATGCAGAAGTCCTTTGTCTGGTCTGAGGAGTAAAGAAATTACACAAACCTGTAAGGAGAATGACTTGCTATAGCTATGGATCATCAGCTTTGCTGACGATATTCCACCCACTGATGGTAGTGCCTATGACAAATGCAGATAGGCTGCAATGTTGGTCCCTGTGCAGGGGGTTGGGGTTCACATGTGGTACTTAATACATGGGACCAAAACAACATAGTAATGATAATGGACTGTCATGACTACCGTATCAGATAACCGAGGAGCTAAAAACCATGGAACACATAGGTGTATATTACATGCCAACTATCATGCAGTCACCCATGACAAACATTGGTATACAGACAGAAACCAGGAATGATCCAATAACCGCAGGTATGGTTTAATCATAAAAAGGCAGCATAGTAGTGATAGATTACTCGACTCTGCCCTTGCTGCTAAAAAAGTACAGCCATATAATTGTTAGCGAACTTCATTATGTTGCTTTAGCGTGTGATGTTGGCTTAGCTATGTGTCATAGTGGTGGATATTATACATGATGCTAAAAATTAAGTCTATGGCTTGACACTGATAAGGAATAAAACGACTTAGTCAAAAGCTGTACTGGATGTCAAAGTGTCTAAAATGTACCTTCACTGTTCCCCTTGCATCCTATGGAACAGCTGTCTACACCATCACAATATGGTCGCACTGGCTTTGGGGACATCTTTATAAAGTCAGTGCTATTAACCACAGTAAATTCACCATTGAAATAGTCTGAAGTCATTTATATGAAATCAATGAAATCGGAAAAGACAGTATTAATATTAAAAAGGACGTCTACAGATGTGGAGTTTTAGCAAAGGAGTTTGGTGACCTGGATAAACCTATTTGGTGGTTTCCTGACAAAACTGAAAAAAATTATGATAGGTTGTTGTTAATTGATGCAAATCCTTACCACTAAGTAGATACTTTGTAAACTGTCTAACTATCACACTTCTGTAGTGTTACAGAAACTACTTTTAAAAAAATAAGAGAAATTTGACAGTGAGTTTACAAGCTGCTGAACAAGAACTTCTGATTAAAATCACTTAATGACAGATTGTAAGTTGTCAAACTTTTGGCACTGCCTACAAGCTAATGCCTGGAGTCAGATGTCCCATTCACCCCATCCCTCCTACTGCATTGTGTAAATGGCTCGCCAATGCAGGCTGTTGGCGGAAAAAAAATAGCGTTCACATCAGAGAAATTCATGAATATGTTCAACAAGGCTATTAATGCCATGAGCCCCAAGTCAAGGTTCTGCAGTTCAAAACACTACCTCAAAAACAGCTACCATCAGTATACCAAACATGTTATTCTTGACAGTTATTTGCTCTAGATTTGATTTTTAAAATCCAGGGTATGAAGACAGGTGCAGAGCAGAGCACACATTTTCAATATACTACGGAAAGGCTGCTGAGAAGTTTTACACAGGGCATCAAGCGTTGGCCACAGAGCAAAGAACTGGCAAGTGGCAACTGTGCTAAACTGCTTTTTAGGACTGGGCCTCTAAATGCATTACTAATTAGGGATATGGTCCATAGGAAAGACATCTAGACCAGTTAAGATATACTCACTAACCTGAGGATTTAGAGTCAATAACTAAACAAGTTACGAAGAACCATCTGATGAGCAGTATTAGTGTAGAAGTGATGACTGTCTCTAACTCTTGGTGAGTGAAGTTACATCTAGTCTGCTCCAAGAATGAGTAGTATTCACAATTAGAACCGAATCTGACCAGACTGATAACCACAGAAGGATGAAAAGACCAAGTCCAGAGGGAACGGAATAACAAATTTGTGCCACAAGTGAGGTGAGAGCTAATACCTTTATTCAGCTATGGAAAGCCAAGTGAATTCATTTCATGCCAAGTGACCAGGAATGAATAGTTGAATTCATTCCACACTATCACATGACAAAGGATGGCTAACTGAATTCATTATATGAATAGCCAAGGATGGATCAATTAATTCATTCCACACTATGAAGTAACCAGCATTGTATAACTGAATTCATTCCACACCTTTGAGTGACTAGTGATAGACAATTGAATTCATTCCATACTATCAAGTGACTATTGTAGGATAAATTAATACATTCTACACCTTTGAGTGGCAGGGATGAATAACCAAATTCAGCATACATCTCTCAGTGACCAAGAATGGATTACTGAATTCATTCCACACTATCAAATGATCAGTGATGGATAACTGGATTCATTCTATACCAAGTGACCAGGACTGAACAAATGAATTCATCCTACACCATCAAGTGACCATGGAGAGATAACAGAATTAATTCTAACCTGCTGAGTGACCAGGGATGGATATATTACTGTTGTTAAGGTGGTTTGAAGTGGATGGCTGCCTATCACTGGGCAGGAATAGGATTAGGTAAGTGATTGCTCCGTCTTACTACTGCTTCCTAGCCCTAACCCTGCTACTAACTCCAACCCTACACATTACCTTAGAAATACCCTTCCCATAACACTACCATTAAATTAGGCAGCTCAGATACACATTGCATACAAAAACACACATGTACAACAAATCTAACCTTGCTTAACACTAAATCTAACCCTCACCCACAAACACTTGCAGAAATGCCCATAAAACCTATTCCCTTCCTTAGCTGTAACCTGCAAACATTTGAACAAACACAACTGAACTCTAACCCCTTACCTAGCCCTTACTCTAACCCTAACCAACAAATAGTCAAACACACACACACACTCCTACCCTAACACCAACCCACTTGTCTGTGTCATAAACATGAGCTGTCAACAATAAGAACTGTTGCTAAAACCAAGTCTTGGTAAAATGATTCTGCAGTTCATGTTATTGACAAAATAAACTATCAACAAAGTGAACTGCTTCCCCCTAGAGCAGTTAGACAGGGGTATCCATTGTCCCATGATTTACTTGCTTTACCAGTAAATCTGTCACCTTAGACGTTATCAGATATTAGCTTTATCAACAAATCTGGTACTTTACCGGTTATCAGATATTCTAACTGGTAAACAGAAATTCATGGTCATTGCTTATAATGATGATTTATCATTGATTACAAACATATGTTCAAAACATAACTCACTACTGAAATTTGTTTTTACAGAAGTGGAATCAAAAACTTTTTAAGTTTGGAAAAGTCAAAGGGATCAATACTTATTTTAACTAATCTTCTTCTTTTGGCTGCTCCCGTTAGGGGTCGCCACAGCAGATCATCTGTTTCCATTTCTTCCTGTCCTCTGCATCTTGCTCTGTCACACCAACCACCTGCATGTCCTCTCTCACCACATCCATAAACCTTATCTTAGGCCTTCCTCTCTTCCTGTTACCTGGCAGTTTCATCCTTAACATCTTTTTCCCGATATACTCTGTATCCCTCCTCAGCACATGTCCAAACCAACGTAATCTTGCCTCTCTGGCTTTGTCTCCAAACCTTCTAACCTGGGTTGACCCTCTAATATACTTATTCCTAATCCTGTCCACCCTCATCACACCCATTGCAAATCTTAACATCTTTAACTCTGCCACGTCCAGCTCTGACTCCTGCCTTTTTGTCGATGCCACTGTCTCCAACCCATATAACATAGCTGGTCTCACTACCCTCTTGTAGACCTTCCCTTTCACTCTTACTGGTACTCATCTGCCACAAATTACTCCTGACACTCTTCTCCACCCACTCCATCCTGCCTGTACTCTCTTCTTCACCTCTCTTCCACACTCACCATTACACTGAACTGCTGATCCCAAGTATTTAAACTCATCCACCTTCGCCACCTCTACTCCCTGCATCCTCACCATTCCTCTATCCTCTCTCTCATTCACACACATATGTTCTGTCTTAGTCCTGATGACCTTCATTCCTCTTCTCTCTAGAGCATATCTCCACCTCTCCAGGGTCTCCTCCATCTGTTCTCTAGTCTCACTACAGATCACAATGTCATCTGCAAACATCATAGTCCACGGGGACTCCTGTCTGATCTCGTCTGTCAACATGTCCATCACCATTGCAAATAAGAAAGGGCTCAGAGCTGATCCTTGATGCAATCCTACCTCCACCTTAAATGCATCCATCACTCCCACCGCAGACCTCACTGCTGTGACACTACCCTCGTACATATCCTGTACTACTCTTACATACTTCTCTGACACTCCCGACTTCCTCATATAATACCACAACTCCCCTCTAGGCACTCTGTCATATTCTTTCTCTATGTCCACAAAGACACAACGCAACTCCTTCTGACCTTCTCTGTACTTCTCCATCAACACTAAGTAGGCCTTTTCTGAAAAAAAAAATCCTGTAGCCTCAGAACTGAAATTTCTAGGCATCAATTTTACATGGATAATCAATTAAACAGTGTACAGGTGTACGTTGCTTAACATCCTTCCGCATAATATATAACCACATTTACATCCATACTGTGCAAGCAGACCTAAATGTGATTAGCCGTTCTGCAGATGGATGTTAGGCAAAGCACGAAGTATAGGGTGTTTGCTTAACGTCAACACCACTTAACATTCTATGGGATAGCACCAATCCAAGATGTTAAGCAGCTCATACCTGTAGTTAAATTGTAATACTACAGTAAAAAAGCTTAAGAGAAAATTGGATATTTTAGTCATTATTACTTTTCATAAGTTCATAAGTTGTATATCAGTGTTAAGGCCAAATGCTGTCTAGTAATGCTGGCTCCAAGATTTCTGGATCAAAAACTGGCATCCTCTAAAGTACCTCAGTCTTGATGACGCAGTTGAATTTTTTAATACTACCTTCCTGAGCATCCTTAATTACCATGCCCCCATAAGACTTTCCAGAACCAAAGCACAACCCTCCCCATGGCTACAGAAAACCACTAAGTCAGAAATGAAAAACAGGGATAAAGCCTGGGAGCACTGACACAAAACCAAAACCCCCTCAACTAGACAAAAATTCCTAGAACTACGCAACAGAGTCAAAAAGCTAATAAAACAGGACAAATTCCAGTACTACCAGTCTGCCCTAGACTCCTCCCAACACAGCCCCAAACAATTCTGGTCCTCCATAAACTCCATCCTCCACCAAGGTAAAGTCAGTACCCCTCCTCCTAACATCCCTCACTCCTCTGAAAATATTGCTACCTCATTCAACACACACTTCACACAAACCATACTATCACTAACTAAAAACAACCCCTCTCCCCTCCAACCCACACCTTCAACTAGTAATCTCCCCACTGCCTTCTCTTTTTCTCCTGTACCTACCTCCAACATAAAAAAACTCTTAACTAAACTTAAGCCTACCAAATTAGCAGCAGACAAAGTCCCAAGTGAATACCTACAAATTGCAGCTGATGCTCTGGCCTACCCAGTATCCATCTTGATTAACCAATCTCTGTCAGATAGTTACGTTCCCACACTGTGGAAAGTATCACATATAATTCCCCTCCACAAAGGTGGCCCCTCCACAGAACTAACCAATTACCGCCCCATAGCTATTCTCTCTCCACTCTCCAAAATACTAGAGAGATGCATACACTCTCAGGTCTCAGACTACCTCCTTACTAACAACCTCCTTTCCAATACTCAGCATGGTTTCCGACCAAACCATAGCACCACCACTGCCTTACTAACACTATCCTTTAGCATAAAAACAATGGCTATCTCTCCTCTGCTACCTTTCTATACCTATCTAAAGCATTTGACATGGTCCCACACAAACAACTCATCTCTGTCCTCAGTAACCTATCCTTCTCTCAATCAGTCACCAACTGGTTTCAGAGTTACCTGTCTGACCGCCAACAATCTGTTGTATGGCAGAATGACATATCTCCCCGACTACCTGTCTCCATAGGGGTTCCCCAAGGATCCATCCTTGGACCCCTACTCTTCTCTGTTTTCACCAATAATCTAGCCTCTGCCACCAAGTATGGCACACTCATACAATACGCAGATGACTCAGCCCAGTACCTACCCAAACTGCAAAAAGTCACACAGGAAGCCTTTTCCTCTGTTGAAACTTGGTTATCCGATGCCCAATTAATACTCAACCCAAACAAAACTAAACTACTCATCTTCCAACCCACCAAACATACTGAAAACAACTCTCACTTTAACATCACAGCAAAAGACAACACCACTATATACCCAACTGAACACACCAAATTGCTAGGAGTGTAAATAGACAATAAACTAAAATTTGACATTCACATATCCATGACCATAAAAAAGTCCACAAAAAACTAGGAGCGTTATACAGAAATAAGCAACTTCTCACCAAAGCAGAAAAAATTTCAATAGCAAATTCCCACCTTATCTCCACCCTACTTTATGCCTCTCCAATATATACCAACCTAAAGCAATGCTATCTAAACAAGCTAGAGACCTGCTACAATAAAATCACCAAATTCGCCACAGGGGCATCCTACCATAATCACCACTGTCTCTCACTTGCTGAACTGGGCTGGCTTGAACTCCCTCACCTCCTTCAATGGTATCAACTTTCACTCGCCCACAAACTAGTAAACCATCCACTAAATGTCCCATCCCTTCAGTATCTACTCCAACCCTATTGCACCACCAGACCACTAAGATTCAGCGACAAAAATCACTTGCAGGTCACTAAAGCCAATAACTCTGCTGGTGAAGCACTATTCTCTTGCGCCATAGTCAAATTATGGAACTCCCTTCCACTCACAATTACATCCGTACCATCATGCACCCACTTCAAACCTTTACTAAAAGCACACGTAAAAACATGCTGGCTATGCCCTTGGAACTCCTACTCTAATATCCCCCACCCCATCCAACCACTACCTTTCTTTCCACCCCAATAACTACCTTGATTATAGCAAGCTCAGATGCTCATAAGCCTAGTACTTATTATACAGCAGGAACTTCTTATTGTAACATTTGTTAATCTCTGTTATGTACTTCGCAGATAAAGATTCTAGTTGTCTACTGATGTACTATATTCTTCATCTTTAAATATGTATGTAATTAATTGCTATGTTAATCAAATTGTTAATCACTATGCAATCCAATGTAACTACTGTCTGTTTATTTTAACTGTGGAGCTTTTCTCCCCGGGCCTCCACTGAAAATGGACCTATGTCTAGTTGGGCACTCCCGGTCAACAAATGTAAATAAATAAATAAATAAAAAACTTTGTCCCCACCCCAAAACCCAGTTGACTCTTAAAGTATTCTAGATTCTTACTGTCTGTAATCTGAACTGGTAATTTATTGCATAATATCACCAATCTTTGAATTAAGTAGGAGTGGCCTAACTGTGTCCTCATAGTACCTAAATAAAACTTCATAGCTTGATGTCTCCATGTTAAACTACAGTTGCAAATTTTTATGTCCAAGACAGCTTGTAAACTAGAGTGGTATAAAACATTTCTAGGCAAACATTAATTTACTGTGGATGCAATGATAATGAACAGTAAATAAACTGAGGTATTTATATCTATTATTGTAACTATAACCTTTGTAAAGTAAAATCCTCTTGACAAATTTTCTTTGTGCACTCTCAAGATGATTCAACCGACCTGCACTGTATATAGAAAAAATGTTATTGTACTCTATGAATGGCCTAATATATGTTTCATAAGGCAAGGCTTTGGTATATTACATGGTCAGGAAGGGTGTCAAAGGCCTTGGCAACGTCTAAGAAACTTACTCCACATCAGAGGCCTAGATCCTGGGCATTAGTAATTTGATCATAAAACCTTAATAAACTTGTCAGCATAGATCTATCCTTTATAAAACCACACTGATCTGAATCCAGAATGGTGATAACTATTATTGATCCCCAGTATTTCAGCAGTGCGTCTTTCAAATTATTTGCCCAGAATGGAAGTGGGGCTAATAGATCTACAACTGATAACATCACTTTCATTACTTTTTATATATATTGGTGTAATAGTAGATATTTTCCACAAGCTGGGAACACTACCTGTTATTAATAACTTATTAAGTGCAATAATGGTAGTAAGTGAGTTTTTCATTCCTAGTAACTCTATGGGTGGAGACTGAATCAGGCCCTACAGAATTTGAATTCTTGGACAAGTTTAACTGTTAGGAATTACAACGTTAGTTGACAATCCGTCAGAACTAGATCTAATAGTGAATAGTGTTGTGTAATGTTGGTGGAATCAGTCTAATATCTTCAAAGGATCATGTATTATACTGTCATCAGATTTTATACAGTTTATTTGCTGGTAAGTATTTTTAATTCTACTGATTGTTGATACTATTAATACACTTAAAAATATTTTCTTTTTATTAGCATCTGCAGCAAGTTTGGTTCCTGCATGGACTAAGATCAGGCTGTCACACATCTTTTCGTGAAGCAGATTTGGTATAATACATTTTGCATCTGGTAGCTTTAAACCAGCTACAGCACTCACAATAATATGGTTCTTGTTTTGACCACTTATTTTATTATTTGCAGGCTTAAACACTGGGTCCTTCAGGGCTAACACTTCATTGGGAATAGATAAGTCAGATGCATCTAAAGTCATAATACTTGCATCTTCAGTGCCTTCCTCCTGCAGTGCACATATTTTTATTTATTTATTTTTTTTTTAAATATTTCAGGAGCAGCAGCAGCAGTATTACTAATGTTTCTACTTCTTTTCTTAACCTTTGTGCCCATTGTGGCGTCATGAGTCCAAGAAATGCAAGTTTGCTCAGGATAAGAAACAATTGTGGCTTGTGAAGATAGCATATTGTCATCCATTACATCATCATGTGATTTGGGAATACTCACATTGGTCAGCCTGACTAGCGCGTCTTTATCTAAAGTTGTGATATCATTGGGACATCCAACTTGATCAGTTATTTTAATGTTATATAAACTGGAAGAGTTCAGCAATTTGTTATTATCTGGACTGGACAAAACTGTAGGTTTTAGTACTATTATTTCTGAGAATAAATTTAGGGTGGCAGCGGTGGTGCAGCGGTTTGCATTGCCACCTTACAGCAAGAAGTTCTCCTGTTTGATCCTTGGCTGGGGTGCCTTCTGTGCGGAGTCTGCATGTCCTCCCTGTGGTCACGTGGGTTTCCTCCGAGTGCTCCAGTTTCCTCCCACATCCCAAAGACATGCTGTGGGTGGATTGGACACTCTAATTGGCCCTACTGTTCTCTATCACTAGTCAGATTTCAATGGTCTTGGCCTTAATTACATTAGTGAATGCAATATTTTTATAAAGGCACCTTTTCAACACCTCATTAATACTGTATTAATCCCAGTGCCTTTTCCAGATTTCTGGAAATCTGTAGTCATTATACCCCTTCACCATATCTCTCTACTGTCTGGATTTTTGCCTCATATTCTTTATCTGTTTCTCAAAAAATTGTGGTTTTATGGCAAATCATTGAGGACTAAAATCAGCAAATAAGGACACGCATTTGAGTTTCAGACTTCATATCCTTCAGAAAATGCATGCAATGTTTAAAATTAATAAAAAGTTGTTTAAAAACTGCATGCTAACACATAATCTCTTAGTGTATCAAATTTCTAAGTTTATAAGAGCAATACTTAAAATCTGTTTCTATTTTTGGGCCTTTGGCCCACCATTATTTTTGACCTTGTCCAAATTTTTTATTTGCAGAGGCTGAGAGTTATGCCCTCCACAAGGAAGGTTTGAAGTAACTCCTAGAAACCCACATCACTGCTTTCTCAGCTCTACAGTATTCTTGAGAAAGCTGTTTCTCTCAAGTGATGCAACACCTGGAGGACTACTTTAGCCTACATTTTGGCAAACAGTAGGCACAACTATTCCAAATTATTTCTCACAAATGCATATTAGTCCTACAAAGTCAGACAGTTTAAACCTAATCAAACAATAATGTACATTACTTTTATTCTCAGACAGTTCCCACTCCCACCTAGCACTTATAGCTATTCCCCTGAAAACAGCTAATCTGAGTCTAATAAAAAAGTACTTCTCCACCTCTTAGTATAAGGGAAAAAAACAGAAAATAAGGAGGGACAAGGGCCCAAATCAGGGACAGATCTTAAATATTGCTCATATGTACTCAGAACTTTGCTAGAATATCAATTATTTTGCATTAACTTTCATTTTCTAGAGGATATGAAATCTGAAGCTATAATATTTCTTACTATTTAGTGACCTCAGTTCTCAATCATTTGCCAGAAAACAACAAATTGTATGAGGAACAGACCAAAAATAGGAGGCAAAATCAGGAGAATGCTGTAAAAACAGATACTGTTGAGGGCTATAAATTAAATCTTTGTTTCAGACAAACAGTGGGTACAAATTTCACACACATGTACACTAGTCCTGCAAACCCAGACTAATAACATGAATATGACAGTATGGTCAGTCATTCATTCCATTCCACAAGCGGCCCCCATACTTTAGTTGTCTGTGGTAAAAATAAATACATAGTGATTAAGGACACAATTATGTGACTCAGGTTTGTGTCACAGAAACACACAGTATCCCAAGCATTCCGATGGCCCACATAGTCTACCATATTTCTCACAAAGGCACACTATTCAAACTGAGTAATCAACAAGAGGGTAAATTAGTTTCAGACAACCCCACCCCCACTTTGCAGTTATAGGAACTTTGCTGTGTACACCTTGTGTAAGTGTCATAAAATATTCATCCTCTTAGTGCAAGAATCAGGGAAAAGATCAAAAATAGTGAGGGACAGGACTTCTAAGATGGCTGCAAATTGATCAACAGCTTTACTTCAGCTATCCCAGGGTGAAAAAAAGAAACTGAGAAAGAAGAGTCAGTGATATTGTCATCTTGAGAAAAATTCAGTTACTGGCTAGTAAGTGCAGGGCCTGAATGCCAGCAAAGAAAAACAATTTAGAGAACATGAAAGAAAATCAACCAGAAAAAGCAAATATTAAACACTGCCTGGGAAGTATCCTGCAGCTGCTTAGCAAAAAGCAGTTCAAGATTCAGCTTTGGTGCAAGATATGGCTTCCAGTAATTTAGAGGCAAAAATAAATCAAATGTACTCAAATGTGATTAAAATAAATTAAACACTACAGCAGTATACTGACTCAAATAACAAAAATCAGAAAAAAATAAAGTTTATAAGAGCAATACTTAAATTCTGTTACTATCTTTTGGGCCCTTGTCCCACCATTAATTTTGACTGTCCAGATTTTTGAACTGATAAGGCTGCAGAAATCAGAGGCTGAAATGAAGAAAAGACTAGTTCAGTATGAGACTTCTCAGGAAGATCTGTTTAAAAAAATAGTACAGTAAGAAAACAGAGCATGCAACACTTGACATTTTCTGCTGTACCAGAGAAATTAGAAGGAAAACATTGTAGTAATTTTATAAAACACATACAACCAACTGGACTGGTACCCCACAGCAGGATTTATTAATTGAAAGGGCACACTGACTGTATGCTCCAAACCTAGCCATGAAAAAGCTGCCAAGACCTGCATTAGTAAAGATGTAATCATACCAGTAGAAAGAGTTTATCCCAAAAAAAACTGTGGAAGAAGGGAAAAGTATTAAAATTTAGTGACAACAGAATGTTTGTAGAAAATGATTACTTACTACACACCAATCAGAAGAGAAGCAGATTTATCCCAGCAATCAGGGAATATCAACAGGCATGTGTGAGATTTAAGGTGCTGTATCCAGCTGTCTTTAGAATATTTTTTTCATGGAGCATCAAAGACATTTTTGATGCAAAACAGGCTGTGGATGAAATAAAATGTGACCCAGCAAACAGAAGGGACTTTATTTCCCATTCTTCTGACAACAAAGCTCACCAGTGAAACATTTTTCCAGTGGTCAAAAGGAAAATGCTTTAATGAAAGAAAAAAGCACAGGTGTTGACTAGACGTATCAGAAGAATGAGAAGCACCTATGACTTGAACCAGAGTCTGGCGTTGGGAGATGGAGATGAACAGGAAGAAGATTAGAAACACTGAAATTAGTGATTAAATAGGAGACTATAAAACATCAATCACTTACATAAAATGTGGCTTTGCAACAAAAAGTGTCTGAGAAAGACTGGACTTATACTGACTTTGTTAAACCTGTGGGTAGACTGTAAAGCATATACCCCACTTTATACAATTAATGTTTAGAAGGACACTATAAGGGCAAAAGTATCGAAGTAAAATAATTTTGCTCTTATTTGTATTTGTATAAAGCATTGTGTCATATATAGTAAAGCAGTTTTGTGTAGTTAATAATTAGGGGTATTTTAAATGTGGGGGAGTCTCTTCAGTGACTGTTGCAAGTGTTAACTATATTAAACAGGTACTTTTTTTAGTTGTAAGAAATATAGGTTTTACAGAATAACAAGAGAAGAAAGGCTGGAGTAAAACAACTTTAATCTTAATATGCTATGATCCCAGGCTGCTGGGGTGGGGTATAAAAGCCCACTGATTACAAGCAGAATTAAAATATTTTCTCTTATTTTTACAAGGGTGAACCTCTAGATTAATGTTCTAGGTTTACGTCATAAGCAAGTGTTTTTGTAAGCAAGTAAGACTGAAAAAATAAGACAAAATGACGAAAGCTACAAAAAATAAATAAATAAAAAAGGCTAAGCTTCTTACATCTGCAAAGATATTAGTTTTTTTCATTAGCAAATGTTCAATGGGAGCCAAGAAGTCTGTAGTTAAGGCGACTGTACAAAAATTCATTGCTGACTACTTTTACATGGAGACCAGCTGTCTGCAAGAGCAATGATTTAATCTTGAGAATTATAAGCATTCTTTGCTGAGGGAAATGCAAAGTTTAAAGGTACAATGGCAAGCAGTTCAATGAAAAACAAAGTTTGAAATTATAGAAAGTGAATAAGAGATAGCAGGCTCTCTAGAAGCCTTAATATTTTAATGCATTTAATAGAAGAGTGTACACTTAAGTTTTATTTAAAGATAGCCAATGCACTTTATCTTAGGGTTAAAAGTTAATGTTTTCTGAAAGCATACACACATCTTGGAGGGAAACAGAGATAAAGAACAGAGAGCAATCAGTGAAAGTGGAAACACAGGGGGTAGCATGCACTTTAGCATGGGTAACCTTAATTTTAGGCTAGGTAATCCCTGTGGGTGCAGCTGTCAATTTGAGGCAATTGTTCCTATCTGGAGGGTTAAACTTCAGTTTTGAATATGCACATAGTTTTGTGTGTTTATTCTAAGTTAACAGGGGTTGGGGGTGTTTTGAAATTAATTTAGATTTTTGTTTGAGAGTTTTCATTAAAACAAAAAGTCTTGAAAAATGTGAAATAGGTTCAAATGGAGATAAGAAGAAACAACTGTATGAAAGATCAGTCTGCCAAACATTAGCGCATGGCTGTAATGTGAAAACTGGAAATGCACATTCAAAAAATCTGACGTACAATAGGCTGGAAAAACGGATTTTACCATAATGGCTGCACAATCCATAATATCTTGGAACATAAATGGCTTTACTGGTATAGATAAAAAGGAAAGAGTATTGAATTATATTATGAAATGAAGAGTGCAAATAGCAATGTTACAGGAGACACATTTGGAAAGAAATGAGCATGTGAATTTGACAAAGAAAGGATTTCAGGATGGATATTCAGCAGAATATCAGGGACAAAGTAAAAGGGAAATAATTATACTAATTGCTAGAGGGGCTCCAATAGTGATAGAAGAAGAAAAAAGACAACAATGGTAGATTTGTGATAGTAAAGGGCTATTGGCAAGGGGGAAGGATTACAATGTCATGTATTTGTATTCCACCAAAAACTGCTATTATGGAGGTTAACACAATTATGCCAGAAATAATCAGCTTCCAACAGGGAATATAACTTATAGGTGTGGAGTGGAACTTGATTTGCAATAGTGAGGATGTATTACAGGAACCTAGAAGGGAAAATATAACAAAACGGTAGATTTCTGAAGAAATTTATGAAAATATTTGGTATAGAAGATGTGACTTCAGTAGTATGAACTCAGAATTTACATATTATTTCCCAAGGTACAATAACTGGGCTAGACTGGACAGAAATTAGATTTCACAGGAACATATTTATTTGATCAAAATCTTTGACAAACATCCAATAACCATTTCAGATCATGCACAGACAAAAAACAAGGTAAAAATGAAGGGTAATGAAATAAAAATGAGACACTGATGCTTTCACACCTATCTGTTAAAAAGAGAGGAATTTAAAGAATGGGTAGTACAAATTACTCCAGAGTTATTTGAGATGACAGAGATATTTTCAGAAGGTAAAACAAGTGACTGGGATTAAATGAAAATGAGAGTTTAAAATACAGTAGAAAAAAACAGACAGATATATGGTAATATGATAAAATGAAATATTTAGGAGTATGAGTTAAAAATGATTCTGTTATGGCAGCTAGGGATATGTGGGAAGAAACTAAAAATATAATGCAAAAATGAAAAACTGAAAGCTTTTGTTTATGGTTATGGATAGTAAGATACAAACAGTGAAAAAGTTTTTAGTCCCTTTAGTTTTATATATGAGTCAGGCATATTTTTATCAACCAGAGGAGAGGTTGTGGACATGAATTAATAAAGAGTTGAAGATATTTATCTGGAGAGTAAGAGGGTAAAGTTAAGTGGGGTAAGTTGATCCTTCCAATAGAACAATAGAACAAGGTGATTTAGGATTACCTGATTTGAAGATATTTTAAGTTAACACAAGCAGGAGGTTACAAATGGAAAGGGATGATAATGATGAAGTGGGGGGGGGGGTTCAAGAAATAAAGAGAGGTGGGATTTTGGATGCAGATCTTTAATTAGAATAACAACCATAGAGAATATTATACTTATAAAACAGCAGAAGGTATTCTAAAACTAAGCCAACATGAGAAAGGAGAATTTCCCAAGAGGGATTACTGCAAGTAGGGATATAGAAATAGGGTAAGAGGGGTCTGGAATTTACTGAAGAAAACTGGAATAGGAAGCAAGGTATTGGGAGCATACAGTTAAAGAGGGAAAAATTAAAGAGTGAGATGAGGCCAAGAAGCCGTTTGGACTGCAGGCTAAAAATGTTGTTCCCTACCAGGTATTGATATAAGAGTATAAGCAAAAAGAAAGGGATAGGGAATCTTAAGTGAAAAACCTACTCTGGTAGAGTTTTTAGTTGAATCTAGAATAGAAGCTGCTGTTACAAATGGGATAATTAGTATAGTATATAAAATATAATAAATATTACATGATAACCATAAGAATCAATCACAGGAAGTAGAAAGGATTGGGAAGAGACGGACAGAGTGGAAAAGCAATTTACAACAGAACAATGAGAGGACTAATGTATGGCTCTAAAGTATTCAACCAAGTGCAGAAGGTTTAAGATCTTTGCAAAGAATTGTTTGCATGGGTATCTTTATACTCCAAGTAGACTCCAAATGTTTTTTTTCCTCAGGAAGATAGCAAATCTTGGAGGTGTGATGGGGAAGAAAGCAGTAACTGGGAATATATATTTTGTTAGCAGATTTTAAAAATTCTCTACAGAGTACTCTGTCAGAAATACCGAGTGAGCAAATGACTGTAAATAAGGAAATTATTTTTGAGCTGGGACACAGGATCTGAATTGCCTAGATATAGTAAGACTTTATTAAGTTTAATTTTGTTGGCTATCAAAACAAGCAATTACTAGAAAATGGAAATCAAAGTCTAAATCAACTGGATTTGAAGTATTAATTATCATAAAAGAGTTAAAAGAACTGGAAGAAGGAGCTTTACAAAAGGGAAGGAGCAAATTACATAAACATAAATGTAAATTGTGGGAACAATGTATACAGAACAATGTTCAGGAGGATAAAGAGGAATGAGTTTTAAGGGAAGGCAAGAATTCAGCAATTTATGTAATGTCAGACTGATGATAGTTATAAGGAAAGAAAAGATATGTAATTTATAATGCATGTAAAAGGAAAAAATGTTAATATGGTTTGTTTACTTCTCTTTTCTTTTAATATGTTTGCTTATATCTTAATTGATAATTTAATAAATGTTATTTAAAAAAAATAAGAGCAGTTAAAAAATATTGTGGGACAAAGGCTGAAAATCAGAAACAGATTTTAAATATTGCTCTTATAAAAACACAGTAGTCCATGAATTCCTGCTTATTTCATATGAATACACACTAGTCCTGTAAAGCCAAACTGTTTAACTGAGTAAACAATATAACTTACTTTCACCAAATATTACTGTAAATGAGATAAAAAGGTAATAGAATAAGAGGTTTTGCATAAACATGCATTTTCTAAACAATAACAAGTATAAAACTAATATCTGTCATTATGGGCTGATAAAATCCTTGCTAATATACCAGAACTAAGTACAATAGAACGCTGTGCCCCTAAGTGTCTTGAAACGCCAACCTGGTCTTCCAAATAACACAGCCGAACAGAGTGGTAAAATGAAGAAAATTTATTGTTAAAAGTTAAGCGCTTTCACTCGCTAACTGCGAGCTTCATCAGAACTCCATTGCATTTAAACTGTATCATTTAAATAACTTTTTTGGCACCAAAGCGCTACATTTAAATTGCTTTAAAGCTATATGTACAGAAAAAAATGAATGTCATATCAAATAGTGACAAAAAATGTCAGAAAATACCACAATGGTGGGTACCAAGTGCTGGCTAGATTCCACCTACAATATCAACCAATAGACAACATTAACTTAATAAAACTAGTTATACTAGTGATAATAATAGTAATAAAAAATAAAAAATAAAAATAATATTAAATAATGAAAAATGTATGGCTATATAATGTTTCTAAACTACTATTTATAAAACTGTAACCACAAATTCTGTGGATTATTAAATAATTTTAATAAATATTAAATAATTCATTTAAGTGAATCATTTAAGTAAATAATAATGCTGGCTTAATAGTAACAAAATCATTCAATCCTGGTGCATTCGAAGCATCCGTATATAGCTGCCACCATCTTTCTTTATAGGACAACAGTCCTTTAAAATCTCCCCCTCTAGATTCAAATAATACACTTTCAAGAATGGCAAATTTGAATGTGTGAGTATGTCCATATTGTTTAATATGCTTATACAAAGCATTTTTCTCATCTCTTGTCTTGATACTATATAAATGTGCATATATACGTTTGTTCAACTTTCTTTCCGTTTTACCTATGTAAAATCCAGAACAGGCTGTACCAAATAAACAACCCATCTAGTGTTACAATTTCCATGAACAAACCTTTTATATGTCTTGTGTAAATTATCCAAAGTGATAGTGCATTCATCAAGAATAGCATGACATTGTTTACAATTTCCACACTTAGTGGTCTTCCTATATGTCAAATATTTAGCGGTGTTACCTCTTTCTAAATAAGTTTTAATATTCCATTACCTCACTTTTCAGGGACAGAGGTTGTGATACCAATATGATGAAACATATATGCAAAACTATTATAGAAAAATGGGGCAAAAAATATAAACCCCTTTTGGGATACAAATTTCATATTAGTAACCTTAATAATTATAATAGTGCAAAGCAGGCCCATGATATTAAATCTACTACTACTGATTATGGAAGAGCATGTGTCCTGGAATATGGTCCACATACAGGTAAAATCAAGAGGATCATAATTAATAATTGGGAAATCATAATGACAGATCAGGAAATAGTTAACATATTGGGACCTCAACCCGTTTTTGGTAATAAAATGGGTCGAAATATTAAAAGTTATTTAGAAAGAGGTGACACAGCTAAATATTTGACATATAGGAAGACCACTAAGTGTGGAAATTGCAAACAATGTCATGCTATTCTTGATGAATGCACTATCACTTTGGATAATTTACACAAGACATATATAAGGTTTGTTCATGGAAATTGTAACACTAGATGGGTTGTTTATTTGGCAAAGTGTACAGCCTGTTCCGGATTTTACATAGGTAAAACGGAAAGAAAGTTGAACAAACGTATATATGCACATTTATATAGTATCAAGACAAGAGATGAGAAAAATGCATTGTATAAGCATATTAAACAATATGGACATACTCACACATTCAAATTTGCCAGTCTTGAAAGTGTATTATTTGAATCTAGAGGGGGAGATTTTAAAGGACTGTTGTCCTATAAAGAAATATGGTGGCAGCTACATACGGATGCTTTGACTGCACCAGGATTTAATGATTTTGTTACTATTAAGCCAGCATTATTATTTACTTAAATGATTCACTTAAATGAATTATTTAATATTTATGAAAACTATTTAATTATTTAATAATCCACAGAATTTGTGGTTACAGTTTTATAAATAGTAGTTTAGAAACATTATATAGCCATACATTTTTCATTATTTAATATTTATTTTTATTTTTTATTACTATTATTATCACTAGTATGACTAGTTTTATTAAGTTAATGTTGTTTATTGGTTGATATTGTAGGTGGAATCTAGCCAGCGCTTGGTACCCACCATTGTGGTATTTTCTGATATTTTTTGTCACTATTTGATATGACATTCATTTTTTCTGTACATATAGCTTTAAAGCAATTTAAATGTAGTGCTTTGGCAAAAAAGTTATTTAAATGATACAGTTTAAATGCAATGGAGTTCTGATGAAGCTCGCAGTTAGTGAGTGAAAGCGCTTAACTTTTAACAATAAATTTTCTTCATTTTACCACTCTGCTCGGCTTTGTTATTTGGAAGACCAGGTTGGCGTTTCAAGACACTTAGGGGCACAGCGTTCTATTGTACTTAGGTCTGTTCGTTTTCTTTGAACGCTGAGTTTTTTGGAACTGGTTCTGTTGCTAATATACCAGAAAAATCAAAATGTTATGAAAGAGAGGGACAAAATATGAAGCAAAATCAGTACAGTTGGCATTCTGTTCCCCTGCATCTTATTCTTCGGCCAACAGATGTTTGAGATTTAGCAATTAAAACTCATTATTCTTCTCCTACCTGTAAATTTACCCACAAACATCTTCTGAAACAAATGGCACCGTGCTCTCCAACAGTGGGAACAGATTGTTTTTAAATAAATACTTCTCACTGCTGAATCTGCTTACACATATGCAGTATGCACCTGTGACCCCTACTTTTACATCACAGCGTCACTGTCTGCCACTGCAGAAGTATCAAGAAATACTAGGGTAGCATTTAATTATTTTATTCTTGTCTAGCTGATAACAAAGCCTATTTTATTGTTACAAACTGCTGATTTCAGTGCATAAGCTGATTAAATTGAGTTAGCAATGCAATGCTGACCTTAACAACCTGGCCAGTGTATTGGGTGGACACCCATGAACCATCTATTGCTAGGGACCCCAAGCATCTACCCAATTCACCCCTACTATAATCCACCACTGCAACCAATATTTGTATAACAGTAGATTCACACTGATTACTGACCATCAGTCACCACTAACAATTTTCTTCCCAGGTATCCAAGTAGCTATTTATGATGACTGTAAAGAGACCTGCAAGGTTAATGTGTATTTCTAGTGGGATATTCAAATGACAATGAATATAAATGAAGAAAACCAACATGGAAATGCTGATAAGACTGTAAAATCTGCTAACAAAAGCCTAACGTACTTAACATTGGATCCAGCGGCTAGCTATTCACATTACTCATTATGCAACTACCACGTGTGTGACGTGTACAGTGGACAGCTAAAAATGATCCCATCTTGCCGCAGGTATCTAAATTAGCTGTAGAGAAAAAGTGTTTGGGCTACATCCTGCTTTTGTTTTCAGGAAGAAACAGAAATCAGTCAGCCAAGGAACTTTGCTATGTAGCTCCAGAGTAGTGATTCCAGCCAAGTTATGCTCCTAGGTACCAATGTATACATGACGTCCATCCGGGAAGTGTCAAGATAAAGTTCCATGTCTGCGGTTTGTCTACTGACCCAATGTCAATAAGGAAGAGAAGACCTGATAGAAAGCTGCAATGGATGTCAAACTGTTAAAAATAACTAGCCACTAGCACCCTGCATCCCTGGGAATGACCATTGATTCTGTAGACCTTTTAATACATTCATTATTCATTCAAATGGCTTAAATTAATTTGTTAAGAGTCAGTAACATATGAGAAGACAGCAGTCTTCATAAAAAAAATTTCCCCAGGTAGGTACTGTGATAAAATTACTGCTAATATAACTTCTAATTTTCAACAATTCAGGTAAGACACATGTCCATGTACTGTCAGTAGTTTAGTTCAGTGTTTATTCAAAGTCATAACAAAAATCATTTTTTTTCAGACAGGAAAACCTCAGATTGATTCATTTCAGGATATCAGATAGGAGAAACTCAAACTGCTTCTTCTCAGCATATCTCAGCAGACAGGTAAATAAAACAGGAAAGATTTCCTGATATAGTACACGTGAGTCCATAGTTTTCAGAAAACAACCTGGGAAAAAAGCAACATGGTCTTTTACTGGTTCACATCACTTGACTCAGTGGTTATACAGTTCTTTTGAACCAAGCACTTAAATTTCAGCCCCATACCTTGCAGTTATGAAATACTCTGAAAAGCGTTTTCCTGTCTGTTAAATATACTTCTAGATTCTCCTAAAACTTTGTGCATGAAGTATATGATGACATTTCTAAAGTGTAGCAGCTCCTTTCAAAGGCAGTTACTTCAGCCTTTTTCTTAAGACAAAGGTAATTTTTTCATTACACACTCACTAAACACATTATTTACATAGTAGCCCCTGCTTTAAACTCAGGATTCTGTACTCTCTATGCTTGCTGTTACTTGAAACTTTTAAACTTTGACCAGCTTCCAGAACGTTCTCTCGAAACACCCTTTCTTAGTCTACTACATTTCTAAATTGCTCTGTATCTAAAAATGTTAAACTTTCTTTTTATAGTAATACTGGCCAAATGTACTCCAGAAGTTCAAAAGCTATACAGCAGTCAGCACTGAGCATTCCCTGTACTGTGTTACACATCTCTACCCCATCTCAGACATGAGTCAAACAAACTGCATCACCAAAGTATGCTGCCTGGAGAACAATCAGCATGGTCAAGTGTACAACCCTGTCTATGTTCTATTGAATAATGAAAAAATTGCAGACTACGAAACAATCCTGTAACTCTGGAGCAGTTCTCCTGCTTCTGGCTCATCCACTTTAGGGAGGCATGATCTGTTATGAGCCTAAAGTCTTAACCCAGAAGGCAATATGGTACTGCAGTCATAGCTCACTGTATTGATAATCCAGTTTATGGCTTGACACTTCTCAGCTGTAGCACATTTAGTGTCTTGAGGCAAGAGCTTTCTACTCAAGTAACAAGGTGTTCTTTTTTTTGAATCTCTTGAGACAACTCCACCTGATTTCCAACACACAAGCGTCAGCCCACACTATAAGTTCAATACTATACTTGGGGGGTGATTAACAAGAGTTATACACAAAGAACATTCTTTAAACTTATGAAAGCCTTCTGAGTTGCATCAGACCTCTCAGTCTGTAAAGGGGCCCTTACTTTAGTTAGGTCTGTCAACTACTTACAGTAACTGGCAAGCCTAAAATAACTTGAATTGCTTTTATTACACAGTCTAGGCCTATTACAAAAAGCCTCAACCTTTCATACCCGAGGTTTCACCATGTCATACCCCATCCTATGGTATGGCCCAAATACCTGGTTTCCTCCACGCAGGGCATTGGCAGGGCTTGCTGTTAAAAATGTAATCCAGTATGGCTTAAACCTGGGAAAGTGTGCTCTAACTCTTCTGTATAGATTACAGTGTCATACAACTATGCAGGAGTGTGCCTAGCAAGGGATTCCAGATTTTGTCCATTAACCTTAGTAATGTGGCTGCGGTTCCATAGAGATCAAGAGGTAATGCCTTTTGCTGAAACACATCATCTGGGGGAAGACGGCAGTTTTCTCCATAGCCTGTTTGGTTTGGGGAACTTGCCAGTACCCCTTTGTTAAGTTTGGGGTATTGAGGGATCACGCTGTTCAGTCTTTTTATAAGTTCATCCACAAAGGACAAGAGGTAGGCATCAAATTCTAAGACTTCATGAAGGTTTATAAAAGTCATTAAACAAACGAATAGTGTCATCCAGTTTTGGCATCTGCACAAATGGACTATTCTAGGCATGGTGAGATTCATTCTTCAACAAGCCTCAACCCCAACATTTTCTTTATTTCTTTGCGGAAATCTTTTTTTTTTTCAGGCTACAGGGATTCTATGGGTTTTAGACAGATCTTTTTTCTCTCCCATAATTATTACATCATGTTTAATCAAGTCAGTTCTTTCTGCAACGGTTTCTTAACACAACATACACTGACTTCTCTTTCTGCTGATGTTATTGATAAGGTTTCAGCTAGCTGGCTAATCCTACTCCAGCCTATTCTGCTCATCCCTAGACAAAATCCTCTTCCCATATTATCAGGCTGAGACTTCTATTCTTTCTACTATCTCTTATTAAGCCACTCTCTGTTCTTTCCACACCTCTCCTCCGGTCAAGTCACAACATTGCTTGCATACACCATAGTATTATATCACTTTGAGTGTTTTTACTGATGTAATGTTTGATGTTTGCACCATGGAATTATATCATTCTGAGTTCTTTACTCAGTAAAACTGAGTATAAACTGTAGTACTGTGTCTATGGCTTTACTGTTCTACTGTCTATTGCAGAATCATAGCTTTATTTTAACACTCTGTTCACATGTAATTTCATGGAATCTTTTCTCATTGTTGTGTTATTAACCTTTGTTATAACTGGAGCTTTTCTGCCTGGGCCGCTGCTGAAAAAGGACTTGTGTCCAGTCAGACATTCCCAGTTACCAAATATAAAATAAATAAATATTTACACCTCCAGAATTGACTCTGGGGCTTAGATGAACTTTATCCCCAAGAGATGCTGTCAACACCTCCCAATCTTTCCATGGCTTCAGCAAACTAACATGACATATCTATTCCACTTCCTTTTGTCAGGTTGTCTGACTTTGTAGTTTACTTATCAATTTTCTTGATTATTTTGTATAGCCCCCTGCCATGTGGCAAAGAATTTGTTTTGTACTGTGGTTATAAGGACTAACACTGTATCTCCGAGATGAAAGACACCCACCTCAGCATTCTTCCTTTAGATCTTTCTTTATGCTTCTTGGGCCTATTTCATGTGCCTTGATAGGAAGGACTACTGCCACTCTTTCCTTAATCACAGTCAAGTGTTCTAGGACTCTCCCGAAAGGGGTAGCCTCCCATTCCTACATCTTCTTTGTCAAGTTCAAAAGAGCTATGAGGTACCTTCTTAAGAACAGCTCAGAAAGATGACTGGAATACATCCCTAACAGCAAACACAAAATAGCGTAGCAGGGTATCTTCATTTTTCCTGTCTTTGTCAACTCTCTCTGCCCAGCATGTTCTTCAGGATTTTATTAAATACTCCACTAAACCATCCACTTGTGTTAGTAACATGAAGTTAGTGCTGCTTCATTTGTAACAGCTAAAAATGTTCCTTCTTAACCTTAAACATGAAAACAGTTCTCTAATTTGTTAGAATTTCCTTGGGAATTCCTACCCAACTGATTATACCCATCGGCTCTCTTCCAGTGGTTTTGAGGCTCTGTATACTAATACAGACTTGGGATAATGAATAGCATAGTCTAAGACCACCAGGATATACTTATGCCCTCTTCAAAGTTAGTCATCAGGCAAAGGCTATGCTGCCCAAAGGACTGTTAATTATTGGTAGGGGCACTAGGAGGCAATGAAAACATTTGTAAGAGACAGCTTTTCACATTTGGGGCATGCATTGCAAAATCTTTTGAAGGCTAAGAAAAAAATCATATTTTACCCTAACCCCCCAAAAAAACATGGCTGTATGCCAGGTTTCATAAGGTATTTAAAAATTCTGGGACACAAACAGTTGCTTAACTGTATCTCTCACTTAATTCCCTGTCTTGTCCACCCTGTAAATGGACTTACAGAGTCTGACTCAAAACAGAGGTTGGTAACAGGTTGGTTTGGCAATACGGTAACTCCATTTACCACCTGTGTCCCAGGCTAAGGCATTTCTTGGAACTATTCTTGACCTTCAGCAAGAGTCTGGAGTTCCTCCTGCAAGTTCTGAATGGCCCTGTGTTGCTCCTCTACAGTCTTTGTTAAAAATTCCATATATTTATGTTAAGCCACTGCTAATAGTAGCTGCTACATCTAAAGCCATCCCCTGCTAATAGAATGAAAATAAGTATCATTTTGCATTTATGTTGATTATTTCTACTGTATTTAATAAGAATCCTGTATTATTTGTTACATTTACCGCACTTTAGTAGAGTTTTAAACCTGACCTACTTCCACTGCTGCTGCTCTAGTACTTAATTACAATGTGTCTGCTAGTCTTACAGGACTAGACTGTGTGGTTTCCCTGCACTTGTGCTCTAAAACCAGCATTTTTACATTAAGAGTATTTTTTGACTGCACTCTTGTGGCAGAATCTGCTTTGGGGGCTGCCGGCTGAAAGCTTATTGTGTGTTTTCCTGATTGGTCTGTTGGCCTTGCTGTTGTAAAACTTATTTTTTCTGATTCTCTGTAAACCCAGTGTTTGTGCTAGGCTGCTCTCCTCGTAGGAGCGGTTAGCAGTGCTCCTTATAGAAGCAAGGGCTTTTAAGTTAGAATTTCCCTTAGAATAAGTATCTTTGCAACCTTCCCCAGTCCCCCTGCAGCTCTAGGAGCATCTGAGTTGCATGCATTGCACCATCACCTTGTTGGATTGCTGCATACTGAGTATAGCACCCATTATTTGTCAGTGCGTTATCATCTCAGTCCAGTCAAATATACCCACACTTCTCCCTTGTTAAACCCGTAGTAAAAAAAACTGAAACCATGGATATGCACTTTCCTACTATCTCTGTGGCCAGCCTGGTAGACACAGGTATCCTGAGGCAAATTAGCAATTATCTTATGTATACTGGCAACCAATTAGTCCTGAAACAAACAAACAAACAAATGCAATATGTGAGAGATGTAGTTACACTATGAAAATTGAGATACAACTCTCACATACTGACAAATCAAACGACTAACAGGTTGTCAGCACATGCACACCATTTCCCTCACTAAATAAGGTCTCAACACATAAACCCACATATGTGGAGGTACTCAGAAGTAACTGACCAAAACCTCAGAGGCCTCCCATTTGCTGCCATCAGAAACCAGATGGAAACAAAACCAAGACAGCACCAGCCACTACACATAAAAATGCACATTCCAGTGTCTCCACAAGCAAGCCTGTAAGGCAAAACACCATACTTTAAAACATCTTGGTTATGGAATGCACCATCATAAGACACACGGATGCCCCCATCACCAGGTTGGATAAAGAGAGGGTTATTGTCAGATGCCTGTCAGGGGTCAGGATTCACCAGATGAGGCAGGCACTTTGGTCACTCAACCACAAGTACTAGTATGACTCAGTCATAGCCCATGTGGGTGTGAATGATTTGAGACATACCTCCCTGTACTATAAGAAGAAAGACATGATGGGCCTCTCTGAATACATGTTGTAGGCAGGTATAAGCCTTGCATTGAGCAGCATTCTACCCTCACCAAGAATTATACCACAATACAAAGAGAAAATGATTGACTTCAACAATTGGCTTAGTTACTGATGTCATTCCAAGGGGATACAATGTTTGTCTGCCTAGGATGACATGATTGACAGATCATGCTGTTTTGCCAGATATCGTCTGCACCTGTCACCACTAGGCTTTTGAATACTAGCTAAGGCATTAGCCACACCCATAGTGCCTATTTTAGGCAATGCCAAACCAACAGACCTACCAACATAAATTCTTCTGATGCCACTAGCCACTAGCTCAATGCTAGGAGTTTTAAAAAGAAACTGCATTATCTGGTAGCTCTCCTTGTCCTGGAGAATGCTGATGTCTGTGCAGTTACAGAAACGTGGTTCAAGGCTGTGGAAAGCACCCTGGCAGTGCAAGGCTACATGCTTATCACACATTCACTCTCTGAAAAGGGAAAAAAAATGAAAGGAGGTGTTTCCATTTACATAAAAAAACAATCACACCTCAAGATCAATCAAGCAGGATGACTCACTTGAGCTACTCCATATCCAGCTGACCATGGGCAAAATCCACCATCATATCATTGCTAGCTACAGGTACCCAACCATGAATCATGAAGACCACTCCACATACCTAAGAGTACTAGAATCAGTTACCATTCAGCCAACAAACTACTCATGGACGATTTTAACTACCCCTCCTAAAAATGGGATACATACATGTCCACTAGTGTGCAGGCTCAGAGATTCACAGACTTTGTCAAAGCAAATGCTGTGGAACAGCTGGTCTATACTCCCACTAGGGGTTCAAATATCCTTGACATAGTACTCACAAACATGGGGAAGTGTTGCACTGCCCCCCCCCCCATGTACTGTCTTCATTGGTAAAACTGGATCATAAACTGATCTCCTTTGAAATAAACATAATGGTAGAATCCCTTCAAACCCTAAAACCCTAAAGATTTTTTACAAGGCAGATTACATCTATTAAGTGATACCACATGTAATTGTAAAGCTACCCCTAACCTCAAAACATGGAGACCAGTGCAGAAGTATACACAAATGTCCTGTACAACCACTTAGACAAC
Source organism: Protopterus annectens (assembly GCF_019279795.1). Taxonomy (NCBI): domain Eukaryota; kingdom Metazoa; phylum Chordata; order Ceratodontiformes; family Protopteridae; genus Protopterus; species Protopterus annectens. The sequence goes on along the minus strand of NC_056733.1, from coordinate 239,155,533 downwards.
TGCATAGTAACAGCAGTACCTGACCAAACTAAACCCAGAGGTAACTTGAAAAACAAGTCACCCTGGTGGACCCCTGGCATAGACAGATTATATAACACAAGAAAGTAATTTATGTCTAGACGTAAGAGGGAGGGTGCTCAACAGAGACAAAAATTTTTCATTAGTCTCAACAAGCAAACCAGGGAACTAGTCAATTCTTCAAAAGCTAAATATGAGAGTAAAATAGCCTCCCAAACAAAGGGCAACCACAGAGCATTTTTAGTTATGCCTGAAATCTTAAGGGAAACACTCAACAGTGTGCTGAGTTGGCTGTAGATGGCACTACCTATACTCAGCCAGAACTAATAGCAAACCTCTTCAAATTTCATCCCCCTCATCACCTCTAGTCACTTCCCATTAAATAACCCTACCATCCTTGTGCCTGTTATCACAAAAAGAAAAGGTCATCACTGCAGTTTCTAAAGCTAGAAACACTGCATCAATGGGCCCTGACAGAATCCCAGGGTGCCTATTAAATAGCTTGAAACATGATATACGACTTGGATCTGTATTTAACCACAGTCTCCAGACAGGCTTTGTCTACCAACCCATAAGTCTGACTAGCTTCTATGGAAAGGATAATCATGGACCTGATTAACAATGACATAAGAAATCTCCACACTCTAGACTTGACCCAGTTTGGCTTTGCCAAGTGCAGGTCCTGCAACTTCAAACTGGTAGACTTCTTTGAGAAGGTCACCAAGACCATGGATGAGGTTAAGTCAGTGAATATCACCTACCTTGACCTGTCCAAGGCATTTGACACAATCCTCTACTCAGGTATTATAGATAAACTCACAAAATTGGGCATAAACCTCTACGTCATCAGATGGATTGCCGAATGGCTCACGGACAGGACACATTATTAGAATGGGGGAATCCACATCCAGCAAGAGGCCAATCACCAGTGGACTACCTCAGGGCTCAGTGATAGCCCCCTCCTCTTTGGGATATACTGCTCAGATGTCAAGACAAATGTAGATGGCCTCTGGCTGACCAAGTTTGCTGATGACTAAAATGTTGGGAGAAATTAGTGACTCATCAAACAATGTTGATATCCTACAGAAAGGACTGACACAAACTAAATATTGGTGTCAGATCCATGGTCTCAAAGTAAATGTGAGGAAGTATATAATAACACCTTATGGGAAATCAAATACCCCTGCAAATTACAGCATTGATATGAACCCCCCCCCAAGAGTTGGCACTCTTTTGGTCTTCTGCTGAGCCCCATTGGTATCTTGATGAGCTTGAGTAGTTTCCTTTTGAACAGCCATGCTCAGTTGCAACACAAAAATGCTTTCTTGATGAATTCTCTGAAACAGTGCCATTACTGCAAACTGTATATTGCTATATACAGTTTATTTCACACATCAATAGGTGAAGGTGTAACTTCAGCAACAGTTCTTTACAGCTCGTAGATCATGGAGACCATATATGACAAAGCTGCAGCTAATGATTTCTAATTTTCTGCAATTCAACTACTTCAAGCACTGAAGAAGTGCCAATAGTTTAGGCAATGTAGTTCAACTTTAATTCTGACTCATATAACAAGATTATTTTGGCTCTACAAATCTGAACTCCTTCACTTCAGCAATTCAGTAGAAACTCTGAGCTTTCATACTCCTCTGTTTATACACCTCTCAAATGTTCAGATTTTCACAGACTGTCCAGATTTTTGTCTTATATTTTTGGTTCATAGTTGAATACTACGCTAACTGCCCTGAAGAGTCATGTTAAGCCTAGTCAATAACCCAAGATCAGAATCAAATCCTGTACCCTGTGTCTATGAGGTCAAGACCTTAACAATTGTGCCAAACTCACCCACATAAACGTGTCAAACGGGCCAGGCAAGTGTTGAACCTGCAGTCTTCTGATCCATAGTCAGACATGTTATCCATTGTGCCACTGGCCCTGGTGGTCTTTTTCTCACAAAATTTGTAGTTGTTTGGCAAATCACGAGGATAGAAGTCACCTAATGATGTACATTTCAGTTTCAGACTTCATAACCTTCCCAAAATGCATGCTAACACAATATTCTAGCAACTTTCTAAGTTTATAAGAGCAATATTTGCAATCTGCCCCTATATTTGGGACTTTGTCCTTCCAACATTTTAGGCTTTGTCGAAATTTCTTGTGCTAAGAGGTTGTGAGGTATGCTGCTTTACACTCAGAATGCAGAACTCTCCCTTCTAGTTTATGCTTGAAATCTTTATAGTCTAACTTTCACAAGGCTCACTGGCAATACCCTTTCTTAGAATGTCACAAGTCCAAATTGCTCTTAGTGTCTTAAAGAGTCAACCCCCTTTCTAAAATAATTCTGGTCAAATGAACTCCAGGAGCTCAGGGGCATACTTCTCAACTTCACAACACAAAAATTCCTGACAAAGCCAAAAATAATGGGGGACAAAGGCCCAAAAATAGGACCAGTTTTTAAATACTGCTCTTATAAACACAGAAAGTTGACAGAATAACAGGTTTTGTATTAGCTTGCATTATTTGTAAGTTATGAAATCTGAAACTTAAATGTCTGTCATTATTTTGTAACTTCAAACTATGATGATTTGTCAGAAAAATCAGAAATTTTATGAGGAACAGTCTAAAAATATAAGGAAAAAATGTTGACATTCTACGAAAATCCAGACAGTTGAGAGTTATACTCAGTTCAAGGGCTATACAGCATTGTGCCCAGACTTCTCCCTACACTACATTATAATGCTTTGTCATAATGGTCCACAATTAATATCAGAAGTAAAAAAAAAAAAAAAAAAAAAACTTCACTAAATACTTTGTGCAGCTTGCCAGCTACCTTTGAAGGGGCTAGGCAAAATATCTCTATAAATATACAAATATTCAATAAGATTATAAAAGACATAAGTCCCAATTGGAAGACCTGATAGCACATTTCAGATAATATTCTGTTTGCTTGCTGTAGAATCACATATACAATCACCAAGTCTATGCAGCAGCATTGTTTTTGAAAATAATTTTACTTTTGGGAGTGAGTTTACTGAAGAGATGTGAAAACAAATGCAAGATGCAAACATTTGACCACTAAACATTTTTCACACTGATTATAGAAATGATAAATGGCCAAAAGGTCACTTTGTTTCAAGGGGCGGACCTCTCATATTTGGTTGCTATGGGACAGATAATTTAAACCAATCATCAAACAGAGGGTCTTGAAGCAGGGACTAGAGAAGGGAATTTAGATGGGTACCTCTTATAGAATAATGGAAAAATGGAGGTGATGATGACCAGTCACCCAAAAGTTAGCAGACCGAATGGAACCCAACGTGATAGACCGAGATGTATATCTTATCATTTTTAGTTTACCATCTCCTTATAACCACCAAACCAACATCTTCCTACAGGCTCTTTCACTGCCTCCATCTTTTCAAATGCACATTCATTTCTTCATTTTGTTTTTTGAAAAAATGTATTAAAATTATTACTGAAGCATACAACTGTTAACATAGAATTGAAGTTTTTTTATAATGCATTAAATAAAAATCAAATTTCAAATATAACAGATAAAAAAAGAAAATGAACTATATATAAAGATGTTCACTATACTATTAATAAGTAAAACTATTTAGATCAAATGTATAAGAGTTAAATAATAAAAACCTGTTATTGATTTTCTAAAAAAATCAATTATATTCAACCATTGGTTTTATTTTGCAATGTTCCTAGAGGATCTAGATTTAATTGTTAATGATTCTAAACTAGATATTTCCAAGAGAAGATCTTTAAAGTTTTGAAAACAAGCATTCCAATTTCTAGCCTCCAATTTCTAACCTCAAGTTTGATGTACACCTTAGCCAAACTATCAAGACTGTCAATAAAAAACTTGGATCTCTCTATAGGATTAAACCCTTCCTAACTCCAGTAACTACAACTGTCATTGCCCGAACACACCTCCTCTCCACCCTCCTTTATGCTTCACCCTTATTTATAAACTTGAGCAGGACTAACCTTAACAAGCTATCTAGTTGCTATAATAACATTGCCAGATTTGCCACTGGAACTGCTTTCAGAACCCATCATTGTCTCAACCTTAACTTTTTAGGGTGGCTTGAATTACCTAATCTACTTCTGGTCAATCAACTGATAGTTGCGCATAAAATTCTCCATCAGCCTGAAAATACACCAGCACTCCGCTAACCTAATCACTCCCTATAGTAACCTTAGGGTACTACGCTCATCTGACAAACTCTTAGTTCAGACTTTCAAAGCTAATAATTTAGCTGGAGAATCACTGTTTGCCAACTCCGTGGGCAAAACCTGGAACTCCCTTACTACTGACCTTATTTCAGAAGTTTCCCCAATGCAATTCAGGAAAAATCTAAGACAGTACTTCAAACTACACTGGCTGTGCCCATGCACCAATCCAGACTAACTAATACTACATGCCTGCATGATACAACTGGTCGCCTTCCTCTACTTTGACTACATCCCAAGTTTTTTGTCTACAACCTAATAACAAGGGATTAAATGCTAAACCGATGAAGTATGAATTTATGAATGTTTTAGAGTATTAATTTATGAAAGTTTTTTATCATATACTGCTTTGAGTCTTAAAAAGATTATAATAGATTTTTATCTAATATGTAAACTTACATCTTATAGATTAATCTTAACAAATGTTTTGCATTTTTACATTTATATGTAATAGTCTTTGTATGTACATCTGGAGCTTTTCTTCCTGGGCCTCCACTGAAAATGGACATGTATCCAATCGGACTATCCTGGTCAACAGATATAAAATAAAATAAATAAAATAAATTCTAGTTATTCCTTTCCTGGTTATGGACAATACATACCAAAGAAGCAAATATTTGATTTTACACAGGATGGAATTGGTGCATTAAGTAAAACTAATGACTTTGTAAGTTGGAAATTATCAGTAAATATTGCCTGTAAGAAATTATTGATATCATCCCCATATTTTTCCATATGCGAACATTCATAGAAAATGTGTCCAATCAGCATTGTGAATCTCTAAACATCTCCAACACAATATATCTTCTTTAAACATCTTATTTATTTCATGAGGAATGATGAATGATCTATTTACAAAATCTCCAGGTAAACATTCTCCATTTAAGTGAAGAAGTGTTTTACCTGCAGACTAAAGACAATTTAACTTCTCTTTATCTGATGGATTATTTTTATTAATTTCCGAAAAATATTTCCAATAATTATCAGGGAATTTGTATAAATCTAATTTGATAGTTTATATATATATATATATATATATATATATATATGACATATTGATTTTTATTAAATTGTTCTGTTGAGAACAAACAATTAGGTAGTGAATGAATTTCGGAATTAAATTTTTAACTGAAGAAGGTATTAAGCCAAGTTTCTTCTTAACATAATTTCTAGCTTCTTGTATATCAAGCCATAATGAAGAATTGAGGTAATTTTCTGCCACTAAAGTATTGATGGATTGTAATTCATTATTTTTTACCAGTTGATGCCAATAAATCAGTTGTTTTTGTTCAAATATTGACATTTTTTGAAAATTTGTGGAGAAGATAACCCCCTGTGTATATGCTATAGGGAAATAAGAAATATCCAATTTTCATAGGATTGAAATCTATGTATAAATTTTTTAAAGGATTTTAGAATCATATTAATATAATTTGATGTAAAAGTTTGAGTAGGGCATAAAGAAAAATGTTCATTAAAATGAATGTATTATTCAATAATTTTAACTTAAAATGATCATTACTATTACTTAGATTTATTGATGAGGATAAGATAAAGTCTTTCCATTTAGCTGAATATTTCCTATCTATAAGATACAAAATTGTCTTAATGACTGAGAAAATTGAGTACATTTCTAAGTTTGGTAAAGCAATAGCTCCGTTATCCCAACTATACATATGGTATGTTAAGGAAATTCTGGGTTTAATTGGATACCATAGAGATTTTTTAATGATAGAATTAAACTTTTAATTACTGCATACGATGGAGGTATAAAAATAGATTGGATTATATATAGAATTTTTGGCAGAAGAATCATCTTTATAATTGATAACTTCTCTTCCATTGAAAATTTTATTTTAGACCATTTAAGTATTAGGTTATCTATTTCTGTTAAACTTTTATCAAAGTTCAGAATTTCTTTCAAACTATTAGCAATAATTATTCCTAGATATTTTATTTGCTGGGGTTGTGGTATACATTTTTCAAATTAATTTTGAATATTATACTTTTTGTACCAGATAATAAGATTTGTGTTTTATTATGATTAAATATAAGACCTGATTTTTTTGGAAATAACCTATGTCATTAAATAATTCTTGAATTGTTAGACTTTTGCCACCCTCTTTGAAGTTTTGCTGACACTTATATCAGATCCCTTAATATTACTATCATCACTAATCGAGTTGGCTCAGGACTCCATAACTAAAGTAAATAATAGAGGGGATAAAGGACAACCATGTTTAGTGCCTTTAGTAATAGGCATGGATTGATAATAGACCCAATGTTGATATAAGCATGAGGAGCCTACATATAACTGTGTAAGAAGATTTATAAAATTGCTTGAAAAACTGAGCTCCTGTAAAAGAATAAATAAGTAATTCCAGTTGACAGAGTCAAAAGCACAATTTATGTCTAAACTAACTATAGTTAAATTATTTTTTAGGCTTTTAGTTGATTCAATTAAAGTTATTACTCTTTTAATAGTATCATACGTTGTTCTGTTTATTATGAAACCTGTTTGGTCTTCATCTACTTAGGAAGAAACACCTTGAGTCTTTTTGCATATATAGACATAAATATTTTGAAGACCATATTAAGTAAAGAGATAGGTCTGTATGAATTACATTTTGTAGGATCTTTTTCAGGTTTTAAGATAGGAGAGATGAACGTATACTTCCATGAGGGAGGAGTAATATTTTTATCTTGTATAGTGTTAAAAACTGAAAGTACTAAAGTTAGTGCTTTATCTGGAAGCAATTTGTAAATTTCTGGAATAATGCCGTCATTACCAGGTGTTTTATTTTGTTTGAGAATGCTAATTTGTTCTTGAATGTCTTTTAAAGTAATTTGCCTATCTAGAAGTTTAGTTTTCTCATTTGTTAATCTATTTTTAGAATTTTTTAAATAAAAGCTTGAATATCTTTCCTTGAATTTATTGATGTAGAGGATTAGTTTAAATTAAGAAAAAAATGTCTGAATTCAATTAATATATTATTCAAATCAGAAACGATTTTTTTTTCCTGCGGTGAATATATTTCTTTAATGTGACTGAATTTATTCAATGTCTTTATTGGATAAGATATTCAAAGATCTTGTATATTATATTTCTCTAAATTTATCTTAGTTTTATGATTAAGAATCTCAAGGTATTTCTTATTTAAGATTTTTAGTTCATCCAATTTAGATTTTATTTGTGGGTTTTTTGGTAACTCAAGATTTAAGATGTCTAGTTTTGTTTGTATCTCTTTTAGTTCTTTATCCCATGAAAGTATTTTTTCTTGCACCAGTCAATTACTCTGCCATGTAGATATGCCTTCACTGCATCCCACATAAAAATTTCAGATGTATTATTATTGGCATTGAATTTTAAAAAAACTGTGAACTTCTTGCAGAAAGAAAGTTTAGAAATCTTTTAATTTGGTAATATATGCTGGGATTTGTTTTATCTAAGCATTGGTGTTATGAATATTTAAATCAAAAGTTATAGAACTGTGGTCTGAAAAGGGGCATGTAATGACTTTCACATTACTTAAAGAATCTATTAAACTATTTGTAATAAAAACTCTATCTATTCTTAAATATGTGTTGTGTCTGTGTTGAAAAAAAATGTGTAGAATAGTGACTTTGAGTCGGCATAATTATCAGTGTCTTTTAATAAAAAGGAATTGGAAAACTCTTTTAATAATTTAGCTGAACTTGAAATTTTTCTTTTACCCTTAAAGGAAGAATCAGAAATACTAAAAATACAATTAAAACCACCAGCTAAAATAATATTACCCTTAGAGAATTGAATAATATGATCAATATGTTGTTGTGCTGCTATCTGTCAAAGCCAGGAATCCAGTACATATTTATTAGAGTGAATATTAAATTATTAAATTGTATGATAATAGAAGCTACCATACCTTTATTATCTTTGTATGTGTCTAATATTTTAGGCTGTGGTAATTTGTTATTCCACAATATTGATACACCTCTTCTTTTTTGTGAATGTTGAATGTTGAGAAAGATTTAGATTCTAGTTTGGAAATATCATCTTCTATTAAATGAGTTTCTTGGAGAAAAATTAATATTGAATTATGCAATTGTAGATATTTACTCAAAGATCTTCTCTTATTGGGGTTATTAAGACCATTTATATTAAGAGAAATACAATGAAGTGATGTCATGTTATTAGTTTGTTGGATTGCAATGTATGTTGGCTAAAATTCCTATTAGTTTTTAGTTTGTAAATTGAAATGAATAAAAAGAATGGAATACAGCACATTATATAGTATACTATACAGAAAATGATTTAAGGTTACAAATATTTAAATAACATTCAATTATTCTTATTTTTGTGAACATCTGGAAAATTATCAAGAAATTATAACAAAAACATCTAACAAGAAAACCTTTTAAAACCCACCTAGAGTTCTAAACTCCTAATCTGAGTGACATTAATCACTCAAATTAACAGTCCTACTAGCAGCAAGTTTCTATCATGCACTGCCTGAAATATATACTGTTTCATCATTTTAGAACATGGCTTTTTAATATACATGTAAATCAACTATTCAAAAATGTCATAATTACTAAATCACTGATAAGCTTACTTACTTATTAATTTGTTTGTAATCTGTGTATTACTACAACCTGTTTCTTAAACATCTCACACTGATACATATATTTCTGACTAAACAAAATGAAATGATTGCATACAATTATATTTAACCTAACTAAAAATAGTGAACAATATAAGACTAAATGGAGTTTTTGTGAGATATGCAGATATAATAGAAATTACAGTTGTGCATTCCCTCATAATATAAATTGTTGCCACCAATCATTTACCACAGGATATATATATATATATATATATATATATATATATATATATATATATATATATCTACACACACATACATATATATATATATATATATATATATATATATATATATATATATACACACACACACATACATATATATATATATATATATATATATATATATATATATATATTTTAACAGAATTACATGTACTTTCCTAGGAGTATCCAAAATAAACCACCTTCTTACACTAAAACATTTTTAAAAACTCAAAACACATGAATCAACGTTAAATATACCCCCACAGGTATGATTTAAAAGGATATGTCTATATATCTGAATATGAAACTTTAACCTATTCACTCCACCAATGCATTTGTAAACAGAATTAAGACTCTCAGTGACAGGATACATTATTGCAACATTACTGCTTTAGGGTAAAATGAAAGGGATATGTGGTATATAATATAGGACCAAAATGTGAAAAAGACCTCACAATTAACTAAACATAATAAGATTTAGTAAGGTTGCAACAGCACAGATAAATCAAATATTCATTTTTACAACTATGCAGTTAAAACAAAACTAATGTTTCAAACTTGTATCAGGACATAGTAATAAAACAGGACCCAAAACCAGTATATTGAATATAGTTCAAATATGGGGAAGCAAAAACAGCTAACTGATCTTAGAAATGTCTCTGAGCTATTCATTCATTACATCCCCATGTAAAGTCTGTGAGACAAGTCTAAAATTATTGTATATGCAAATATTAGTAAGATTCATTAAAGTTAACATTTATTGTGTCACTCTGCTAAGCAGAAGTAAAAGGATAGTATACAGTGTAATGTACTGAAAGTGAAATAGATTCCAATAGTATTGTACTTACTGGAATATAATGAAATTATTACTGAGAATAGTGTTTCAATATACTTAAATCTAGAAGACAGGGAGCTATTGAAAAGCATTTTTCCTTTTAAAGTAGCAAAATATGTACAAATATACTGTAAATTAACTTTTACCAGTTATATTAAATCTCTTCTGTGGTATGTACTAAACAGAAGATAGTATAGATCGTAACAAAATCTGCTACTGTTTACTTTTTTGTTTAATTGTACAATATACAAATATCACTCCGGTAAAAAGAAATAAAAGAAAACACTTTTAAGCATGTCCAAAAGGCTCTGAGAAATGTTTACTTCCTTTTCCTGAAGAACGCTGAGTCGTCAGTGACATCATGTGGCTCTTGCAGCTGTTCGAAGAAGCATACGGTTACATCGCCAGATATGGGAAAAAACAGCTTCAATTTTTTCAGTGGGAAACTGTGAGCTTTTTTGTCTTCAGATGAAGGTTTACAGTGGCTCAAGAGCTACACGAGACACTCCAGCAACAGTCAAAGCTCTCATCAAGTGTCAGAGAAGACAACAAGTGAATAAAAAAAGCAAGAAAAAGCAACCTCAGACCCTTGAATCTTCGGGTCCGCTACATACCCAAAGCCACCAACGAACAATACCAACAAAATACAGGCTACACCAGCCAAAAACACATAAGACAAAGCCATCATGCCCAAATACCCAATGAAAACCACAAGGGCATACAAAAAGGAAACTGAGAGGAAGGAAATTGTATCTACATAACAAAGATACACAGTTAAGTACACTAAATAGCAATTCGAAGGAATTAAAGATATCTCAGGATATCTGCTTTCTATAAAAATACTCTAAAAACATATTTAATATAAATTATTTATAATTATAAAGAATTTTTATAAAAAAGAAAAGAAATATGGTAAAGGAAGCTTAAACTAGTTTAATAATCATTCTAGTAATTTTTAAAGAAACAAACAAGAACCAGAATACTAAACAAGTGTTTTAAACAACAACTGGCTTCTAAACTTCTATAAGTAATATAATTATAACCCTGAGCAAGTTATACATTCAAAAGTTTAAGTTATTGTGGGGCAATAATCTAATGCTTAGAAAATATTATTGTATGCTTTGTTTCCTTTACCTCTCCCTTCCCCATTTTTTCTTTACTTAAGCTAAACACAGTAGAATGTTACTAAAGGTTACTTATATAAAAATTATACTAAATTATAACCCAAAAATATCTAATATAAAGAAAACTAATATTAGTAAAGGGGAAATAATATATATAGACTACTAATAGCTATTAAATGTAACTAATTAATTAGATAATATATAAAAATAAGTTATAAACATTATATATTAAAGAAAAAAAAGGTACTCACTTGTTGAACCGTTTTCACATCCCATGACTTCTGGATCATAATAAAAAGAAAAAAGTTATGTGAAAGGAAATAAAATGTCCATTATGTAGGAAAAACAAAAAGAGAGTTATTTTATAAGTTTCTTCTTGTGTTCAACTGTTTTCCAATTACCATTTTCAGCAATTCTTTTGAGACTTGAACTAGCCCATTTCATTTCATCCATTTTATCTAATATTTTATTAGATTTAATGTAGCTGATGGCAGCATCAAGTTCTTCAAATATCTTCGGACCATCTTGAAGGAAGATTTTCAGCCTTGCAGGGAAAAGCAAGTGTGACTTTATTTGTGCTTTTTTTTTAGTTCTTTGAGCAATGGAAGGAACTGTTTCCTTTTTGAAATAACAGATGAAGAATAGTCATTATCAAAATGAATGATACAGTCCTTGTATTTAATAGGTGACCTAGACCAAGCCGTCTTCAAAACTATTTCTTTATCATGGGATGATAAAAATGTAACTATAACTGACTTTGTAGAAGTGCTCTTGGTATTTTTAAAGGAAGACAAGGACCTGTGAGCTCTTTCTATACCAAAAGAAAGCACTTCGGGGAGTTGTAAGATTTCTGGTAGCCATGAAGATAAAAACTTTTCCAAGTTGTCTTCCAAGTTATTTGGTAAACCAAAGATTCTGATGTTATTTCTTTGGGATCTATTTTCTAGATCATCTATTTTTGTTAACAGCAAAGTAGACTGTTTTAGAAGAAATTCCAAGTTATGTTTATTTTGTTGTATTCTACTATCCATGACATTTAAGGAAGTTTCAATCCCTGTAATTTGTTTCTTCTATTGTTTCAGATCCAGATGTATTGTCTCCATGTGTTGTGAAGTCGTTTCTTTAACGTTATCTATTTTCATGTCCATTCGGTCAAATGTTGTTGATAATTCCTGTATGGTAGTTAAAAGAGTTTGAAACTCTTTTTTTTAATACAGAGTTCTGATGAGAGCATTTAGTAAAGCTTATGTTGTAGTCAGATGCCTGAAACTTGTCTTTTGTAATTTTGACAGGAAAAGTTGTAAATAATTAAAATATTTTTGATATTAACTAACTAAACTATGAAGAGACACTAAATATATAAAAAATACTACTTAGTTAGTTATACTCAAACATTCCTGTCATAAAAGATATGATAAGGCAGAGCAGAGAGAAAGTGCTGCTACTCAATGCTCATGCTAAGTCACACCCCCCATTCATTTCTTCTTATCTTCCTAGTGGACCATGCACTGCCCCCATTTGCCTATAGACACATATATTCCCTATCCTACAATAGGCACATTCATTCTCCCATTCTTCTACAGTCACATGTATCCTTCCATCCTATTAGGCCCATTTATTAAACCATCCTCTTAAAGGTACACTCATTCTCCTGCTCCTCTAGTTATTCCCCTCATCTATATTCATGTTCCTGATCCTCTGACATCCAAGGCATGGAGAGTTGGAGGTAAGCCCCATGAATCATCAAAATCATGTAGCAGGGGGTTGGGAGAGGTCAATGCAGATGGACAGTATGCCCTCCTTTGAGTCCCAAATTCAGAAACTACACTTCTGGGTCTTCCCACAGCTGATGCTCCTGAGGTAGGGCTCTGCCAATCCATTCTCAATGAGATGAGTGATTCAATGCTGGTCATGTTCTCCCAGCTCTCCACATTTGGCTACTCTAGTACCTAGGATACTAATTGAACCAAGGTCACCTTTTACTACCCACTTCTTAAAACTCTAGTGCAGTTCAGAAGATCAGACTATGACCAAATGGGTACTGATGATAGAACCACTTACACTACAACAATAGCAGAGAATGTCTTTGCCAAACTTGTTTCAGCTACATGGAACTTAATACCACAAAAACATCAGGTCCTCTGCCAACCTACAGGCCTTCTGCAAATCTCTCACAACCTATATTGTGCTATTCCAGCAATACCACTGCTTTGGCAACCATGGTTAGAATATGCAAACACCTCTAAGCCTAAATACCCTTTCTTATATAATGTAAGGCTAATATTTTTAGTGAGTAATAAGTCCAAAAGGCTTCCTTATTTTTTATCAATTTGCCTTTTCCTTTATGTCCTCTAAGAGTTATACCCTCTCTCTCAGATCTTAGGCTTTAAATAGGATTCAGGGTTCTGAGCCTTCTGAGGAGGAAGAGAGACCCTCATGAGGTCTTTCTGCAACCCAGGAAGACATGATCCTGAGAGGGGGTTAGAACACATTTTTTTTTGGTTTATGGTGAATCCCAGAAATAGTAAAAGAGAAATGGCAAAGTGGATATTTTGCTCCAACATCTCTGGAGAGGTTGACAGAAAGAGGAGATCATCCAGGTAGCGGAAAATGTGGATGCCCTGAAGCCCACAGTAGGCAATCACAGGGGCTATATATTTTGTCAACACCCTTGGTGCAGTAGTGAGGTGAAAGGGCAAAGCAGAGAACTGTAAATGCCAGGAAGCCACAGAGAAATGTAAAAAAACTTTCTGCAGTTGGGATGGATAAGAATGTACAGATATGCATCTTTGATATCCTGGGAAGCCATATAGGCTTGTGGCAGAATAATGGGAAACAAGGTCTGAAGAGTTAACATATGGAAGGTGGGTACCTTCAGGAAGGTGTTGAGATTAGAAAGATCCAGAATGGGTCTCCAAGGACCATCCTTTCTGGGCACTAGGAATATTCTGGAGTAGAAACCTCTTCCTCTTTGGTATTGAAGAACCTCCTGAATGGTACTATGTCTCAGAAGGTCTAGCAGTACCTCTGGAAAGGAAGGAAGTTGTTCCCTTGGTGGTTGAGGGATGCTCATGAAGGAAGGTAGGGAATCCAATACCAGAATACCATTTTTGAATGATGGAGGGACCCCAATAGTCTTGAATAACGCTTTCCCAGGCTGGCAGAGATAGAGAAACGTGCTGAGAAAGAGGAATATGGATGAGGTGGTCTGGGCAGTCGGAGGGAACCAGGCTTGTCAGGAAAGGGCTGTTTCTGAGCTGGAGTTGCAGGGGAAGCCCTAGGCTGCTGAGGTCTCCTACCACCCTTTCTTGTTTTAGGTGGAGGAGGGTGGGACAGCCTACATACAAAAACAGGTTTAGCTGGGTAATTCCTTCGAAATTTAGGCTCTGGGGAAACAAAGATGTGTTCCAATTCCTGTAATTCCTTACTCTTTTCCTGCAGAGACTTAAACAATTTAGGAGCTACAGGGCCAAACAATGCAGAGTTGTCCAAAGGAGCATCCATAAGTTTAGCTTTGATGTCATCTGGTAATGGCTGGAGTCTTAACCAGGAGAATCTCCTTAAGATAGAGCCAGAGGCAGCCGTCCTGGCAGAAGCCTCTTCAGCATCATAGCTGCAATTGATGGAGTGGCAGGCTATTTGAGAGGAGGCTCCAATCAAGGATGTAGCCAAAGTCTTATTCTCTGAGTCAGGCAAATTGGAAATGACTTGACGGAGCTGAGACAGGAGCTCTAGGACAAATTTAGTTATGTATGTTTGGTAGTTAATGGCTCTAAATGCCAAGGTGAAGGAAGTGTACACTTTCTTGTCAGCCTCTCTAGAATCCTGCTGTCCTTATCAATTGGAAGGAGAGTAGTTGAAGGCAGTAACCTGGATTGTTTGTCTGAAGCCACTGAAATGACCAATAGATCTGTTGAAGGACATCTGAACAGGAACTTGCACTCCTCAGGCATCTTGTAAAATTGATCGGGCTTCTTAGGGGCAGAAGGCTGAGAATCTTTGCAGGCACTGGCAAAGGCATCTAGGAAGATCATAGTATCTCTTTTGTACTTCAGATACCTGAGTGCTTACCCATCTGAAATGATACCTCATTTTGACTAGAGTCTCTCCAAAAGAGAATTCTTCCATGGGTGAATCGGTACCAATGGAGTCCTCCTCTGGGGAATCGTAATCTAAAGTGGATGGGATCTGTAAGGAATAGGCCAGGATTCATCTTCTGAGGATGCCTCTTCCCCTGATGAAACCTCTTCCCTAATCTTTTTACGAGGAGAAGCAGTGCAGGGGTGAGGCTGGGACTGAAGCACCCGAAGGAGGCCTAAGGGCCATAAGGGCCTTGAAAAGGCCTTGGGTGAATTGTTGCCAATCATTTTGAGGGTCTTTTGAAGGGTCAAGTGTTTAGACTTCTGCTTCTTTTTAAGATGCAAGTCTTCCCTATGTAATATAGGAAGCCTGGATGTGGTATACATTCACTAATATCTGAGTGAATTTCTTCCTGCACAGGGTTCTGAGGTATCCCCCTAGGGCCTTTGGTAATCATGAGCCTCGTTTCCTCCTGTACATCTGCGACAGATGCCTGCTCAGTCTCTGTGGACATGCCTGTGGTCAGATCCAGGGCAGCCTCAGCATCAGGCTTGGCCTGTGAATCGGAACCAGGAACCTCCAGGCCTTCTGCTTTGTAACTGACTCAACCTTGGGCCCTGAGGATCTCTCCATCTTTCTTTTAGCTAGCAACTTTAAGCACTGGTCCTCCAAGTATATGGCTAAGGATGAACGTGTACTCCTTAAGATCTTCAACACAAAGGCCTGGCAAATAGGAAAAGATCTGTGGTTCTGGGTAGGTCGTAAGCAGAACACACAGTGGAGAGGGCTGTCCTTAAGTGGAAATTGTCTTCCACAATGTTATTTGCCTTTTTTGGATGACATAAATCCTACCACAAAACAGTAGCAATAGAAAACAAGAATTCCACAACAAAGCACTTACTTAAGAAGAAATGCTAGAAAAGAAAAGAAAATGCTAGAAAATAGCAAACAACTTGGCAAGGAAACTGATGTTCGAAGATGGCGTTCGGACTGGTGGCAGAGAAGCTCTGAGGATGGTGTGTGCAAACACCTCTGATATGGTCGACGTATGATAGTGGATGATAGATTGAAGAGTGAATATTTATTTATTGGGGTTCCTGTAAGAACACTGAATGTTCATAACACTGATGTTCATAACAGCGAACCTAGAGGATCAAAAAGGCACAACACTGAAGTGTTGGCTCACAAAAATTGAAAAGATCAAAATGTGCGAGATGATGATATAGCTCGGGTTAGGGTTTTGTCCATTCCTAGCTGCAGTGTGATCTTGGAGTTGATACAGAAAAGCATCAGGGTGTCTGTGGGGGTGCAGGGGTGCTTGCCCCCCTGCAAAAGCTTTTATAGTCAATGTTTTCAGTTTTGGTGCTGTGGCACTAAGATGTGCATTTTCGATCTTCTCGGTACACTGTTATGAACACTGATGTTATGAGCATTCATTGTTCTAACAGGGACCCATTTATTGACATTTGATTACTGGGAAAGTCCGACTGGGTAGGTGCCCATTTTCAGCAGTGGCATGGGGAGAAACGCTCCAAAGTATTACAAAACATTTTAACAACAATAATTTTACAGTCTTCAAAAACAATACAAAAACATTTTAAATAATTATCTCAAACTAGACATGATGTAAAAACATTGGTTAAGAATATATATCATTTACATGACAAAGTTTTAATATTTAGAGAAATTGTAGCCATTTTATAGTGAAATTAAAGGTAAATTAGTATAATACAGACAGGAATTGCAATATGAAGTGAGAGAAAATGGTTATGTCATTTTTAGAGAGTCAGAGGACAGAAATAGACTGAAGTAAGGAAGTGAGTGAAGAAGGGAGAGTAAGGAGGTATAAAGCATGAATAGGTACTTGGTTACATTTAGTGATATAATTTATCCTGGGGTTGAGCAAGAACAGAGCTACATTTTGGCTAGGAAGTCTTTCAGAATATTTTTTGGAGGGAGTGTATTGACCTGATGGATAGAGGTAAGGAGTTTCAGGCTTTAGTAATATGGTATGAGTGCAACCCATGCCCAGCAGATTTCATACGCCTATGGACAGAGATGAGTTTTTTTTAATACAGTACACAGTGAATGAAACTATAGATTCATATGGGAAGATCCAGCTTTGAGTTTTTTAATCATATCATCCAATTAGTTAATGAAAGTTATAGAACAATAGGTTGTATAAAAATATTTATAAAGTCTGGGAAATCAGAAATGATGAATCATTGTCTGTAAGTTTCATTAGACCCAAACCAAAATATGGAATAACAACATGGAAACTTTGTAAGAAAACAAGCATTAGTAAATTGGAAAGAGTATACCAAGAGCATCCATGGATCTGAACATTTAAGTTATCATGAAAACCTAAACAGAATGTCTCCTAAAGATATTTAAGAGGGTACTTTATTCAAGTATATAGGGCATTTAGAGAAACTACCTCTGTGAATGTTTTGGGTTATCAAAAAGTAGTACTGAATTATCAATCATCCTATGTAAAAGATTATACAGAAAACGTGAATGTACTAATCGGTTGTCTAAGAGAGCTGATGCATAGAATAGAACAGACCACCAAATTACATTAGAGCAAGCACTAATTTAGATATTTTTAAAAACAGCTTGAACACTTATTATAGGAATGACTGCTTTAGTACATTGGCAGGCTAGAAATGCATTACTGCCTGTGCCTGAAATATTTGTATGTATGTATGTAAGTATGTATGTGTATGTATGTACATACTGTGGCACCCAAACCTTTATGCTCTAGCAATCTCTTTTGTCATTCATTACGAGATTTCAAACTTGGATTACCGGTCACACTGGATCCTGATTTTCTGTGACTAGGTTCAAAGTTATAAGGTCAGAACGTCGGGACACTGGTAGGTGTGATGACAAGAGCAGGAAGGATCAGACTCTAATGCCAAGCTCCAAGGGAAATGTATGGCCTGACATCACAGTGTTACAGAACTAACACATCTTTCAATAAACATGCAGCTTTTCACTCACAAAATACTAATCTGCTTTACAAACTAAGATATGCCTACAAAGTTAACTCAGCTGTACAGACAGAGACTTTTTTTATAAACAGTGAAAGTGCTTCAACAGATAGTTGCGCACTGTGACAACACTCTTCAGTGACATATCTAAACAGTGCCATAATGTTATAATGTTAAATTTTAATAATACAAATCATGCAATAAAACAGAAACTCTGCCAGCCTAGTAGCAAAATCTTAAGCTAAACTGTTTAATAGTTTTATGTGCAACTCCACACTTCCATATAAGATGAAAACAAAACACATAAATGTAAAAAAAAAAAAAAAAAAAAAAAGAATTTTCTATAAATATTACCCAAAAGGGATTCTGAAAAAAAAATCAGAAGGGATGCACTCACAGTACTGCACATAGCAATATTGGTTCATATAGTGTTTCTACAAAGGAACTAGAATTTGAGTCAGGACAACAGTGATACTACAATAACATATAACACTGTAATGTAACTACACAGAAGCACCTCAGTTTTACTCTACAACATACACAACAGTACTGTGATATAACTAGCATAGCAACATTGCACCCCAATTCATTGGATTACTACTGCAGTAGTTACTGCAGCAACATACATTATATCACTATAATGTAATTAGCACAGCAACACTATGCTTCAGCACTGCTCTGTAACCGCTGCAGTAACAAACATTACAACACAGTAATGCAACTAGCACAGCAATACTACACATCATCACTGCATTATAAATACTGCAGTGGCATTCAACATTGCAATGTGACTAAAACACTGCAGTGCAACAAATACACAACATACATCACTGCACCTATAACACAATAAGAAAAGCAACTTTGCACCTCTGCACTGCACTGTAACTACTGTAGTAACATATACTGCAGCACTGTAATACCATTACACAGTAGCATTGCAGAATTACTGCAGTAATATACATTATATTATGTAACTAGCACAGCAACACTGTACCTCAGCACTGCATCATACCTAGTGCAGTATTATACATTACAACACTGCACCTCAACACTACATTGTAACTACTGCAGTAACATACAAAATTGTAATATAACTACACAGCAGCACTGCAGTGTAATAAACATATATTATGACACTATAATGTAACTAGCACAGCACACTGTACTGTAACTACTCTAGCAACATATATTATGTCACTTTAATAGAACTACTCAGCAGCACTATACATTACAGCACTGTCCATCAATCCATCTTCAACCCCTTTTCCCAGTTTGCACATGGGGTTGGAGTGTCACTTCAATAGTGACAATCATCTACAGCCGAGGTATACACCACCAGGTAGCTAGCCCTGCCATGGTAGTCCATCCATACCACACATTCACATGCACACTCACACCTAGGGCCAATTTAGAGTGTCCAATCCACCTGCTGCTATGTCTTTGGAATACGGGAGAAAACTGGAGCACCAGGAGGAAACCCATGCAAACACAGGGAGGACATGCAGACTCTGCACAGAAGGCAGCCCAACTGAGAATCGAGCTGGGGAACCTCTTGCTGTGAGATGACAGTGCTAACCACTGCACCACTAATGTAACTAAAACAGTACCAGTGCATTGTAACTACTGCAGTAACATACATAAAGTACAGTTTTGTACCTACATCTGCATCTGCAGTCCTAACATATGGGTTGTCCTGCCTCAGGCAGCCCTTCAGTCGGCCGGATTCCAAAGTCTGGGTCTGGCCTCGGCTGATGTCGCACTTCACCCGACGTCATAGCTGCTGTTTATTGGGTATAAAGGCATCAGCCGATGCCATTTTCCTCAGTGTTTCTTGCCCCAGATGCCAGGTGCCCTCTAGGAAGGCCAAATTTGGATAAATGCAAATGGTTCCAAACAGTAGAGAGCAAACAATATAAGCATGTATATACATATATACAAACAAATACACCATAATAGATTCCCCCAGCTAGCTACAAGATGGGCAAATACCTAGGAGTACCACAGAGGAAGGAGGGTGGGTAATCCTGACTGCAGATGCATACCTCTCGGACATCTACATTTATGGTAGGTACAAAACTGTACTATGTCCTTCAAGGATGCATCTGCAGTCCTAACATATGGGTAGAATACCATAGCCAAACTGCGGGTGGAGGCACTAAGATGATTATGGTGTAGCTAAGATCCCTTGCAAAACAGCAGTTGCAAAACCTGCTCGGGATCTGGAGTATAAAGGTAGGTTATAATGCTTGGCAAATGTATGCACGGAGCTCCAAGTAGCAGCTTCTAAAATGTCTTTGGTAGCCACTCCTCGTAGGAAAGCTGTAGTAGTGGCTGTAGCTCTTGTGGAGTGAGGTCTGATGTTTTCTGGAGTTGTCTTTCCATGAAATGAGTAACAAAATCTAATGCAATTTCCTATCCATTTTGAGATTGTCTGTTTTGAAATTGCTTTTCCTTCCATTCCTGTTGCATACGCTACCAGAAGCTGGTCAGTCTTTCTGCTGGTCTTGGTTCTGTCCAGATAATAGCGCAATTGCCTGTGCACATCCAATGTATGTAGTAGTCTTTCCCCCCTGTTCTGTGGGTTGGGGAAGAATGTTGGCAGGTGGATTGCCTGGTTCAATGATACCCTGGAGACCACTTTTGGCATAAAAGTAGGATTAGTTCTCAAGGACACTCTATCCTGATGGAAGTTAAGGAAGGGCTGTACTGCCATTAATGCCTGTAATTCAGAAACCCTTCTTGCTGAAGTGATTGCAAGCAGGAAAGCAGTTTTCCAAGATAAGAACTGTAATTCTGCTGTTGCTGCTGGTTCGAAGGGGAAGTGTTAACTTTTCCAGCACAAAGTTAAGGTCCCATGTAGGCAAGGTGGCTTCCTTGGAGGCTTTACATTTTAATTCCTCTCAGAAACTGCCTGAGTAGAGGATGAGAGAAGACTGGAGGATCCATGTTGTATTCTGCTGAAATTGCTGATGCATGAATCTTAATGGAGGAGTAAGACAGGCCATTGTGGAAAAGTTCTGCTAAGTATTCCAGGATGTTAGCTATGTTTGCTAATGATACATTTTCTCCTTTGCTGCACTCCAAATGAGGTATCTTTTCCATTTGGCTGAATAAGTCTTCCTTGTGGAGGGTCTGCGAGCCTCCAGGATAATGTCTTTAACCCTCTGAGATAAGTCTGGGTTATTTTGCTTTATGTAATATTCCAAGCAGCTAGCTGCAGTGTTTTCAAGTTTGGATGTAGGATCTTGTAGTTGTTCTGTGTTAGCAGTAAAGGAACCAGAGGTAGAGGCCCTGCGTGTGTCAGAGACATACTCCTCAGTAGTGGGTACCAATGCTGCCTCGGCCAGTCTGGAGCTATCAGGATGATCCTTGGGTGATCTTCTTTGATCTTCAGTAGCACTTTGTGCATCAAAGGAAGAGGTGGGAATGCATATGCTGTCAGGTTTTCCCAACTGAAGGATAGGGAGTCCACCTTCCAAGCAAGTGGGTGGTATGTCCTTGTGCAGAATTTCCTCAATTGGTGGTTGTGTGGGGATGCGAACAGGTCTATTTCTGGTAGTCCCCATTTCTTTGTAATGGTTTTGAAGATGTCTGGATGCAGCATCCATTCGTGGGCATCCGTGGTAGTTCTGCTTAAGGTGTCTGCTAGTGCATTTTCTTTTCCTGGCACAAATTTGGCCTGGAGTTGAATTTTGTGATTCAGGGCCACATTCCACAGGTCCATTGCCATCCGGCATAGAGGATATGAGTGTGTGCCTCCCTGTTTGTTGATATACCAAATAACTGTGGTGTTGTCCGTCCTTATCAGCAAATGACCTTGTTGAAGAAAAGGTCTGAATGTCTGAAGTGCCTGTTTCACTGCCAGCATCTCTTTTTGATTTACATGTAGATTCAGCTGGTCTTGTGTCCATAGGCCTTGTATACACTTGTCCACCATGTGTGCCCCCCAGCCTAGGTCTGAGGCGTCCGTGGTGATAGTCTGGCTTGGGTGGGGTTTGTGGAAGGGCAGACCTCTGTTCAGCTGACAGGCCTGAGCCCACCACCGGAATTCTTGTTTCAGGCATGGAATTATTGGAATCTGGGCTTCTAGACTGTGCTTGTGTTGAGACCATAAATTCCTTAGGTACCATTGCAACTTCCTCATATGTAGCCTGGCATGTGGAATCAATATTATGCAGGATGCCATGTATCCGAGGGCTTGCAGGACTTTCCTTGCTGTAAGCTGGTTCTGCGTTGTTAATGCCATGAAATAGAGTGGTAGTTGCTTTTGCTTTTCTGCTGTGAGAAATGCCATTTGCTTTGTTGTGTCCAGTTCTGCACCCAAGAATGTTATCCTTTGGGATGGTACCAGCCTTGACTTTTCATGTTGACTGTGTATCCCAGGGCTTGCAGTAGTTGTATTACCTTTTCCAAATCTTTTGTTAATTTGGTCTTGTTGTCCGCTTGTATCAGGCAGTCATCCAGGTATGGATAAATTTGAATTCCCTGAAGCCTGCAATGAGCAATTACTGATGCCAGGCATTTCGTGAATACAGATAAGCCAAAGGGCAATGCTGAGAATTGATAATGCTCTGATCCTGCAAGAAATCTGAGGTATCTTCTGCAATCTGGTCGTATAGGGACGTGCAGGTATGCCTCCTTGAGATCTAGAGTCACCAGCCAAGACTCCTTGCCCAGCATGGGAAGAAGTTGCTGTAGGGTCAGCATTTTGAATTTTGGAACAATGAGATATGTGTTCAAAGCGGACAGGTCGAGAATAGGTCTCCATTGGTTTTCTTTTCTTGGAACCAGGAAAAGTCTGGAGTAAAATCCTTGCCCTTGTTCCACCTTTTCTATAGCTCTCATCCTTAGTAGGTGGTTGATTTGTGCTAGAGCATTTGTTTTTGGTTTGGTGGTAGGTTTGGCATTCCTCTCTTTTTTGGTAGAGTGTGGAAGTGAAACCTGTAGCCTTTGTCTATTGTCTGTAAAATCCATTTGTCTCCTGTAATGTAATGCCAGTTTACGGAAAATAAGGCAAGCTTTCCGCCTAAGGGTGCTTGCAGTTGTTCCTATCAGAGTCAAGTCATTGTGTCTGTCCTGTGGGAGTGGTCGTAGCTGGATCTGTGGCAGTACTTCTGTGGTTGTTAGGCTGCCACTGACGTCCCCTGTAGGCACCTCTGGATTGACCTCTGCCTCTTATTTCTGCCTCTCTGTGCTCTTGAGGTATCTGGAAAGGACCAATTCTTCGAAGGCCAGTTTCTACTAAACCTCGGAGGCTGAACCTGTAAGAAATCCTTGACTGTTTGGACAGATTTTGCTTTTTCTTCCACCTTCTTTAGCACTTGCTGTGCAGGAGAACCAAACAAACTTTGTTTCTCCATGGGAGCATCTAGAAGCTTTGACTTTACATGGTCTGGTAAGGATTGCTCTTTTAACCAGGCATGCCTTCTAATCACTGTTCCAGTCATAGCTGATCTAAAGGAAGCCTCCAGTGCATCATAGCTGCATTTTAAGGAATGATTACTGACCTGTTGAGTGTTATGTACCAAATCCTGAAGGGACTTACGGTCTATAGGTTCAGGAGAGGACAGTTTTTTATTTAGCTGGTCTAACAAAAATTCCTGATACTGAATCATGTGGAATTGACAGTTTAAGGCCCTAGCGAAAGAGTAGCAGAAGTATAAACTTTTACCCCATCTCTCTAATGCTCTAGATTCTCTTTCAGAGGGAGGGTTTTGGCAGAGGCAGCTGCTACAGCTTTGGGGCCCTGTGAAATGGTTTCAGGATCTGCAATAGGAGCCTTATACAAGTGAAAGTGTGTGTCCGGGACCCTGTAATATCTGTCAGGCTTGGCAGGGGCCGGGGGAATAGAGTCAGGGGCAGTACAGGCATCATTATAAGCATCATCAACAACTGTGAGTACTGGAGGAATGGCTAAAGGCCTATGCTGTGGTAAATGTAAAAAGGTCCTTAACCTTTTCCTTGAATCTGAAAAATCCTGGCCCTGCCATTGAAAATGCTCTCTCATAGCATGCAAGGTTTCCCCAAAAGAAAATTCCTCTGGAGGAGAGGCAGAAGGAATGGAGTCTTCTGCATCAGAATCCTCATAAGGAGAATATGGGCCTTCTGGAGGACCTGAGTTGTCTGAATCATCCGAGGAATAGTCTGTAGAAACAGGATCCGGGAGCTCTGCTCTAGGCCTCTTCTCTGGAGGGGGTTGAGAGGCCCTGTCTGGGTGAGGTTGGGATCCCCTGATCAAAGAAATGAGATCCTCAGCCAAGCTGAGCATTTGGGAACTGGAGGTAGGCCTGTGTGAGGGGTTTTAGCAGGCAAGGCCTTAGAAGATTTAGCTGCTTTAGCCCTAGAAAAGCCTCGATAGACATAGATGCAGGGGGCCTAGCAGCTCCACGTGCAGGAGTAGATATGTCTAAAGGAATAGTATCTGATAAATCCTGGGAGCCTGCTACAGCAGAGGTAAGTTCAGTAGCGGATTCAGCCATGCTGTGTGAGGCCTAGGACTCGGTTTTGGCTTATCCGTGGTTTGTCGGTCCTTTCTCCGGCATTTTGTAAGCAAAAGCGGGACCAAAACTCCTCTGCAAACTCCGACCGACGTCTAAGTGTCCCTCGGTTGAAGGAAGCACAGGCTAGACAAGCTGATACGGCGTGGTCTGGGCCTAAGCAAGGAAGGCAGCAAGAGTGGAAATCCTTATGAGGTATTTGTTTCCCACAAGTTAAACAATTATTTACGTTTTCTGACATCGGCTGAGGCAAGAAAGAAGCTTTTAGAAGTCTTCGGTAGTAGTAATCTCTGGATCTGACCGACCGGCACTTGCGAACAGCTTTTGCTTCGGGCACCGCGCGGCAAGAAAGACTGGGGAAAATGGTGTCGGCTGATGCCTTTATACCCAATAAACAGCAGCTATGACGTCGGGTGAAGTGCAACATCAGCCGAGGCCAGACCCAGACTTTGGAATCCGGCCGACCGAAGGGCTGCCTGAGGCAGGACAACCCATATGTTAGGACTGCAGATGCATCCTTGAATGACATCAGCACTGTTATGTAACTAGACAACAGTACTGCAGTGCAAAAATGCAGATAGCACAGCAACATTGCACCTCAACAATGGACTGTATCTTCTGTAACATATGTCACACTACTACAGTTTACCATAACAGCACTGCACCTCAACACTTCAGTGTCAATGCAGCAACATGCATTACAGCACTACTACACACAAGCAGTACACTACAAAACTGCAAGTATAACTACCATAGTAGCAATGCACTCAACAATGCAGAGTACTTACTGCAGAAGCAAGCCTTACAGCACTGTAATGCCATAGCAGTACTGCACTACAATGCTACACTGCAGCTACCACAGCAACATACATTACATCACTGTGGTATAATTACCACAGCAGAGTTTTACCTCAGTGCTGCAGTGCAGCTACTGCAGCAGCAGACATTATAGAACTGTTATGTAACTACCACTGTGACTAGTCTACACATCAGTGGCCCCACTACATACTCAGGTAATTACAGACCCATCAGCCTCATCAGTCTTATATGCAAAGCCATGGAATGTATCATAGCATAACTCATTTATGCAGACGTAAGCAACTTAATTTATCTAGACCCCACTAAGAAGGTCCTGTTTCCTGAACCTAGTAAATATCTTAGGTTACAGAGATAATGAACAGTGGTCACTCAGTGCACATTGTTTATCTTGCCCTTGCTAAGGCTTCTGCCACTATTCCACCATGCAGGTATTACTGCAAAGTTAGACAAACTTAACAGCCTATTACTTCAAGCTCCCATGAACTCAATATGCATGAGATGCTCATATATTAAGAACCTAGAATTCATCTCACTCACTGGTCAGTACAACTGACACTAAGAAGGTTGTCAGCATGCACACCACACCTCCTGCACCAACCAATCCAACTGTTATGTAACTACCATAAACCTACATATTCGGAGGTC
The DNA here is from genome assembly GCF_019279795.1 of Protopterus annectens. NCBI lineage: Eukaryota > Metazoa > Chordata > Ceratodontiformes > Protopteridae > Protopterus > Protopterus annectens. Next base: position 239,129,422 of record NC_056733.1, on the reverse strand, counting down.
CTTACAAGTAGCTTACCTAAACACCAGAGACCTCCTAAACATACAAGCATACTTCACATATGTCCAATTTTACTTATTATTTTATTTTACATTTATTAACCGGTAAAGTCCAACTTCGAATGTAGCCAATTTTCAGTGGAGGCCCGGGGAGATATGCTCCAGATGCATGTCTTTGAACGTGGGAGGAAATCAGACCACCTGGAAGAAACCCACATGAACGCAGGGAAGACATGCAGACTCCGCAGAGAAGGCACTTCAATGCAGGACTTAGTATACATAACATCACATGCCTAAAGCACAGCTCAAAACCAAATATTCTAGTTAAAGGTGACTCTATTGTGAGACACACAGATATCCCTCTCACCAGGCTGGATAAGGAAAAGGTCACGGGCAGCTGTCTGTCAGGTGCCGGGATTCACCACATCACACAAACACTCAAGTCTCTCAACAACAACACTGTTATAACTCCATCATAGTTCATGTTGGTGTGAACGAGTTGAGACATACCTCACTGGACTATATGAAGAGAGACATGACAGAGCTCTCTGATTATGTGCCTCAGGCAGGTATGTCTCTAGCCTTAAACAACATCTTACTTTTGCCTAGGATGATGCCACAATACAAACAAAAAATAATTGACTTCAACAGTTGGCTTGCCAGTGATGATCTTCATCTGTCACCTCTGAGATTTTGGTTACTGACAAAGGCACTTGCCACCCCCATAGTGCCTGTTTTAGGCAATGCCACAAGAGCAAAATTCCTTATGTAAAAATACCCTCTAAATTTAACCTCAAGGTTACAGGTTCATAGGTTGGTGCTGGGCTATCGGCCCTAGAGCCTATACAAGCCTAGCCATAACAATTCCCTGGCTATTTCTTCCCACAGTATTTACTAAACATTAGGAGTCTAAACCTGAAACTGCACCAACTGGAAGCAGCCTTTAGCCTGTAAGATGCTGACATTTGTGCAGCCACAGAAACCTGGTTTAAAGCTGTGGAGAGAACCCCAGCCATAATAGATTACACTTCCTTCCACACATTCAGAGCACAAACTGAAGGCACAAGAACCAAAGGAGGTGGTGTATCTTTATTCATTAAAGATAAATACACTCTAGATTGGTTACACAGCACGATTCCATGGAATTACTTTAGGTGCAACTGACTATTAGTAAGAACCCTCTTCAAGTCACTGTCAGCTACAAGACCTCATCTACAAATCAGGACATCCATTCTGCCTACTTGAATGAGTCAATCAAGATACAACTGAACACCCTGGTTTTGGGTGACTTTAACTACCCAACCATTAACTGGGTAAATTATACAGGTACTAACTCATTTGCCCAAAGGTTTCTGGATTTCATTAACTCCAATGCCCTAGATCAGCTGGTTGATACATCCACAAGGGGCTCAAATATCCTGGATCTGGTAATCACCAAAATAGGGGACCGTTGTACTAACCCTAATGTACTGCCCTCCCTGGTGGGATCCGACCACAAATCAATCTTATTAGAAGCATCTATAACACCAGGCCCCCTACTCCCCAGCAGCAAGTAGACTAAAAAACCTCTCCAAGGCCAATTACAACCTTTTATGAGACAGCATAAATAGCTTCATAGCCCCCCCCCCCAAACCTGATGGAAAGGACACCTATGCTGGGTTATATAAAAATACCTTATAGGAACATCTATACAATTGTATTGATTCTGCAGTACCTGATAGGAAAAGTAAGATCTTCAAGGAGGAACAAACTTGCATGGTGGATATCTGCCATCAACAGGCTGTACAACAAGAGGAAGAAATTGCTGTCTAAGAGTAGGAAGGAAAGGTCTCATAACAGGAAACAGTCCCTCCCCAACTTAAACAAGCAAATAAGACTCCATGTGAAATCCTCCAAAGCTAATTACAAATCCAAATTAGCTTCTCAAACTAAGAACAACCATAAGGCATTCTTTAGTTACATCCAAAACCTCAAAGGAAAATCCCAGATTTGCGCTGAACTAGTAGTTAACAGTATTACATATACAGAACCTGTGGATATAGCAAACTTGCTGGCTGACATGTTCAGTGAAAACTCCCCCACCCCCCATTGCAACCACACACCCCCAAAGCATCCCCACCACCTAGTGTCTCTAATGAGTAGGTCTTAAATGCCCTCTCCAAAGCCAAAAATACAGCCTCTATGGGACCAGATAACATCTCAGGCTGTGTTCTGCAAGGGTTAAAACAGGAATTAGCACCCCACTGGGAACTCTTTTTAATCCCAGCCTATGCACTGGCTTCATACCAGAGTAACGGAAAACAGTTACTGTCATCCCTTTAGACAAAGAGGCTGCATCCACTGACCCTGGGAACTATAGACCCATTAGCTTTACCAGCTTTATCTGCAAGGCCATGGAACAAATCATTATAGATCTTATCAACAAAGATATAGAAAATCTCAAAACACTTGCTCCCACCCAGTCTGGCTTTGTCAAGTGGAGGTCTTGCCTGTTGAAATTGGTGGACTTCTTCGAGGCAGTCACCAAAGCCCTAGACTGTGCATAAGGCCTATCTGGACTTGTCCAAGGCCTTTGACACAATCCCCAACTCAGGCATCATTGATAAGCTCTCTCAGTTGGGTAGCAACCCATATATTGTCAGATGGGTTGCGAAATGGCTCACTGATAGAACTCATTCAGTTAAAACAGGTGAATCCATCTCCTCCAGCAGACCTGTAACCAGTGGCATCCCACAGGGATGGGTTCTGGGACCCCTACTGTTCAGAATCTACTTCTCCAAAGTCCAGGCAAAAACCACAAGCCTGATGAGGGGAGAGTACAGGAATGTTATAACCTCTTTTTTTCTGGAGGCAGTGCCCTTCCTGCTGACAAAGTTTGCAGATGACTGCAAAATGGGAGTGGTCACTGATTCCCCTAACGATGTCAACATCCTGCAAGAGGGACTTACACAGACAAATGACTGGTGCCAAAGTCATGGTCTTAAACTAAATGCAAAGAAATGTATTATCATCCTCTTTGGTAAGGGTGATGTTCCTGCAAACTACCACATGAACAGTAATACCCTAAGCATGCATTCAGTGGTGAGAGATCTGGGAACACAAGTTGACAACAACCTTAATGTTGATCACCATGTCTCCACAGTGGTAAGAAGGGCATTCTATATTGCTCATCTCATAAGGAAGGGCACTGCCTCCAAAAAAAAGAGGTTATAACCTCCCTGTACTCTCCCCTCATCAGGCCAGTAATAAAGTACAATGATCCATTTGGTATGTACTTTTCCAAGCAACTGCAGAGACCACGAAGGTCCCTTACAAAGAAAAATTCAGAGTCTCCAGCATCTGTCATATGGGGACAGACTGAAATCACTGTCACTTTACTCTGTATCATAAAGACTACTCAGAGGCGACCTGTGCCTTGCATATAGGGCAATCTCTGACCCTGCATTATTAAAAATGCTGCACATTTGCAAGTCAAAGGGTGCACAGGTCACTCGCTGAAAGGGCCTTAACCTGGTATGCAACATCAACAGAACCTGCTGGAAGGACAGAATGCTCTCCCAGAGGTTGCCTCACCTTTGAAACAGGCTTCCAATTCATGTTAAACATAGACCCTCATTAACCCTATTTAAGAGCAATTTGGATGATTGGATGGGTAGCTGCAAATTCAAAACAACACAAAATAGTCCAGCACCATGGGAATTTCCAGAATATATTATTCTTTGATGTGGCAACCCAAAAGAACAAGCAAACCAGTTTCTGCAGTAGTTAAGTCTTCCTCAGCACATTAACCAACATGATTTAACATCTCATTTAAATAATAAATTGTTGAATCAGAGTCTAAAGCTCACTGGTACACATCAGATCAGCTAAATTCATTAAGGCCTGGCTTAAATAAAGCACCCAGCCTAACAATCCAGCTGGATTATTTATCATTTAAAATAGAATGCCATCCTGTTTTACATGATTTATTTATTTATTATTTATTTATTTATTATTTATAACTGCAAATTCACCCTTGGGGTTCCACCTGTGTCTCTCCTGGACAGGGCAATAGGTGCTGACTTTAGTGTCTGCTTTAAAATGGACAATCTTGTGAACAAAGGTTGATATTTGGCTAGGCTTGTAACGGCTCCAGAGCCATTAGCCTAGTAACCTCCTATGATCTTATTGGCTATCAAACAGATCTCAGGTTGTGAAAGTTGCTGGTATCCTCTCTGAAGGTAAAATTGTAACTAGTAGGGTGTCACAATGATTCGTTCTGGGCTCTGTCCTGCTTGGCATTTATTTTGCAAACATCCACACCAATATCCCTGAAGTGTGGTTGACCAAGTTTGCTAATGACTACAAGCTGACACTGTTATCTGCCTATCCACTGATACTAAACTTCTCCAATCAGGGATGGAACATGTGCATACCTGGTATACTGAACACTGTCTCAAACTATATGCAAAAAAAGTGCAGCACAGTAGTGCTCATCAAAAAAGTAAAAAGCTAGTTCCACCTAAATGGCATTCCCCTTTACAAGGGTACAATTATATTTTATTTATTTATTTGACATTTGTTGACCGGGATAGTCCGACTGAGCAAAAATGACCTTTTTTAGCGGAGGCCCAGGGAGAAATGCTCCACAGTATAATAATCAAAAATAGTTACAAAATTAGGATGAAATACAGTAATAATATATAATATACAATAAACAGTGGAAAAATATTAGGAAAATGTTGCTGAAACTCAACTAAAAGTTAAACTAAACAATAATAGCAAGTCAAGAACAGTACTATAAAACGATAAAAATAAATTAAATAAGAATGTTCAAGCAATCGGAGATAAAAAATTATAGTAAAGAAAAATCAGCAGAACCATATTAAAGTAAGTATGTGGTTTAGTAAATATGTAAAGACTGAAACAAGTGCCAAAAACTACAAAAAGTTGTTTTTGAGGCAGTCACCAAAGCCGTAGACAAGGGTTCACACAGCATATCTTGACCTCGCCAAGGCTTTCGACACCATCCCCCATTCTGGAATTATAGCTAAACTCGCTAAACTAGGTATAAATCCCTATGTAACAAGATGGGTTGCCAACTGGATCACTGACAGAACCCACACTGTAAAAGTTGCAGACTCCAAATCTGATTTCAAACCAGTGACAAGTGGAGTAACACAGGGTTCAGTCCTGGGACCTCTCCTATTTGGTATCAACTTCTCTGAAGTACAGGTTAACACAGAAGGCTTCTGGCTAATGACATTCACAGATGACTGCAAACTAAGAGCCATAGTCAACTCCTCAAATGATGTGGACATCCTACAGAAGGGCCTCACTGAGACAGATGCCTGGTGTCAGAGGCATGGCCTCAAGCTCAATGCCAAAAAGTGCATTGTCATTCCCTTTGGCAAAAACTCTGTACCCATGAACTACCACATAAATGGCAGTCTACTTAATGCCGAATGTGTGATGAGACCTTGGGACCCAGGTGGACAGTAGTCTCTCCTTTGATAATCACATCACCACAGTACTCAGGAAATCCTTCTATGTAGCACAACTCATCACAAAAGGGTTCTCATCCAGGAAAAAAGAGGTCATTGTTCCCCTCTACTCGGCACTCATTAGACCCATTATAGAGTACAATGCCCCTTTTGGAATGCACCTCACAAGACATCTGCAGCAGCTGGAAAGGCCACAGAAGTACCTCACAAAGAGGATTACTGGCCTTAAACAGATGCCCTACACTGACCGTCTCAAAAAACCCCAGCTTCACTCTGTAACATATCGCCTGCTCCGAGGAGATCTCTGCCTAACATGTAAAGCTATGTTAAACCCAGAGCTGTTGGACATGCTACACCTAAAGAAATCCCAATCCCTCCGAGCTACACGCTCTAGGGACTTAAACCTTGTCACCACAATAAACAGGACATGCTGGAGGGATAGATTCCTGTCCCAGAGACTTCCTGTACTCTGGAACAAGCTACCCATCTATGTCAAGCAAAGTTCCCCATTAGCACTCTTCAAGAAAAATCTTGATGAGTGGATGGGAAATAGGAAATACACCCCGGGGATCACTTCTGTGGCTCTGCTCGACAGGGGCACAGGAAATTAACTTTCTTGGGTGGCATAATCCAGGGAACCTTGTTGGCTAGGCTTACTTAGGCCCTTGGGCCGATAGCCTAGTACCTACCTATGAAGCTATGGGAAACTTATGCATTGAAATTAGTGAGAAAGTATAGGAATAGCAGGTGGGAAGAAAGGTGTTGTTACCAAGGGGGGCGGGGATCAAGTGGGGTGATAAGAAACCACTTATGTGGACAACTCTGTCTCTCATTCATTCACCATATTTATACTATAGTTAGGAAATCCTTCTATCTGGCCCAGTTAATTACTAAGGGAATATCTTCACAATCCAGCAAAATCATTTTAACATTGTACTTTTTCCTTATTGGATCCATCATCGAATACAATGCACCATTAGTATTTTCAAATCCAATCATACTGTGCAACTGGAAAGGCCCCAATGATTTTCACCAAAAAAAAAATCAAAAGTCTTAAATCCTTTGATTATCCTGATAGATTAGCACATCTCTCCTTATTCTCAGCAACCTACCAATTTCTCTGAGGTGACCTGAGTCTCACTCTTTGAGCCATAAAAGATCCAATCATGTTTGACCTCCTATTTCTTTGCAAATCCAGTGGCTCTAAAACACCCATACTAGGGACCTAAATTTACACCAAAAGATAAGCCTCACTGGAGGGATAACTCAGCATTGTACTGGTGGGTTCTACTGATATGGTTGACAGGGAGTTTGGTTGACACTTGTTTAATTGACCACATTTGGTCGATTATACAGACAGTCGGCAATTGTGCAAGATCGACAATCCCTGGGTAGGGGAATATTACCTTTACCTGGGGATTGTGCGATTTTAGAGTTAGTATAATAATTAGTGCGGGGCTTGGAGGTGCAGGTGAAACAATGTTTAAAAGTTGCATGTGCCAAGGTTCCTCCTTGGTGCATGTGTACTAGGTATTCAAAGTTTCATTTTTAGATGTAGAGTGATTTACCTTCAGGATGTCGACATGTGTGTTAGTCGACCAGCTAAAGATAAATCATACTGTCTTATTGCTGGGAATACAATGTCTAACCCAACGTATTTCCAGCCCAGGATTAATTTACTACTATAGGTCAAGCAAAGTACTACTTTGTCTGCCTTTAAGACTAGTCTTGATTTTTGACTGGGAAGACATAAATTTATACCAGGATTTAGAAGACTTGTTAGTGCAGTAGGTGGTGTGTCATTCTCTTAATCTGAAGGTTGTGAATCCAATCCTCACATGGGGCATTTACTTCTCTGAAGTCAAGGCCAATGTCAGTGGCCTCTGGCTGATTAAATTTGCTGATTAGGAGCTGTCATAGAATCCCCCATTGATATCAATGTTGTCCAGGAAGGGTTGGCATAAAAATAACTGATGTCAGAGCCATGGACTAAAACTAAATGTCAAGAAATGAATAACAGTACCCTTTGGGAAGTCATCTACTCCTGGTAAGTATCATATTGACAACACACCCCTAAGTGTTGACCCAGTAGTCAGGGACTTGGGGTCACACATAGACAGTAAACTTCCCTTGAGCATCACATGTCTACAGTAGTGAGGAAATCATTCTATGTTGTGGAACGTATAAAGAGAGGTATGGCATGTAGGCCCAAGAAAGTCATTATTCCTCTGTATTCAGCATTCATCAGAGCTATCACTGAGTACAATGCCCCCTTTGGTATGTACTGGTCCAGGCATACCCAACAATTGGAATGTCCACGGAGGTTCCTCACTAAAAGAATGCAGGGCGTAAGTAACATGTCCTGTGCAGACTGCCTCAAGGTACTATCCCTCCTATAGGCTGTTGAGGGGAGATCTATGCCAGGCATAAAAGGCATTGTCAGATCCCACTCTGATAGCTCTCCTGCATATTTGCAAAACAAACAGCACCAGAATTACCCATTCTAAAGATCTAAACTTTGCCTGTGATATAATTAGGACCTTCTGGAGAGACAGGTACATATACCAGAGACTTCCCTTTCTCTGGAACAGGCTTCCCATACAAGTGAAGAAGAGTTTCTCCCTAACCCAATTCAAGTGTAACTTGGACAATTTAATAGGGAACAGGAAATTCATCCCTGGTTTGGCAAGAATGTCTCTAATGGACACAGGCAGCCTTCTAAATAGTTCATCTCCCTGGCCCCTGCTTGTAAATGTTTCATCTCCAAAGCACCTGCTTACACTTATCAAAGGTACCAGAACTTATCAGAGATTTGGGATGCATGGCTAGGTTTAAAAAGGCCCTTGTGGTCATTAGCTTAGTAAATACCTATGAACCTATTATACAGGCATGTTAGCGCTAATTACCTGACAGAAGAGACACCTGAAGCTTTTTCAGGGGTTGGGGTTGATATAATGGTTAAAACATTTACCTCATAGACACAAGGTGCAGAGTTTTATTCTTACCTTTGGGATGGGAAATTTGACTAGGCTTAAAATGGCATGCAAAGGCAGACAGCCTAGTACTAACTTATGAACCTGTAACTATCACGTGTGGCTCTGCTTGATTTTTTGTGAAGTGGGCACTTTTATTAAGTACTCCTAAAGGGCGGCAAGAATCATACTTCTACTACAGTTAGGAAATCCTTCTATCTGCTTAAAGGTTTATGTGGATAGACCTCTTATGGTCCCTGTAATCACATGCCTAGTACTGTTCTTATGTTCCAATGTTCTTACAGGATTGTAATGTAACTAGTACAACAGCAGTGCACTACAACATTTCTGCACAATTACTGCACAATATACATAACGTCACTATAATATAACTACCGCAAAAGCACAGTAACTCAACCCATCTGTATTAAGTACTGCAGGAACATGCAGTACAGTGCTGTAAAGTAACTGCAATAGCAACCCTGCAGAGTAACTAATGCAGTAACATACATGATTGCACGGTAATGCAACTACCATGAAAAGCATTGTGGTGCAGCAATGTAATTGATACAGCAGCACAATAATACATCACTTTAATGCAAACAGCAGATCAGCAAAGCACATGCAGCAAAGCAGTGTCACTATTGTGGCATGATACACAAGAGTACTAGAATGTTACTACAGTAGTAACATATCATTGGGCTGTGCAGTGGTGCATCGGTTAGCATTGTCACCTCACAGCAAGAGGTTCTCCGGTTCAATTCTCGACTGGGGTGCCTTTTGTATGGAGTCTGCATGTTCTCCCTGCATTTGTGTGTGTTTTCTCCAGGTGGTCCAATTTCCTCCCACATTCCAAAGACATACGTTTAGAGATGAAAATGGGCTCTGTCCCAGTCAGACTTTCCTGGTAAACCAATGTTATATAAATAAATAAATAAATAAAAATGACTATCCCAGATAAGGTCACCATGGACACTCTACTGACCAACAACATCAGGCTGAAAATATCAATTCCTATTACAGCAGGTCATCACCTTATCCTATCTTAGTTAAAAATACATAATAAAGGTGTGGTGTGGGGGGTTGAAAAGCTCTCCACAGTAGTCTTTACTGTATATAATAAAGTCTGTCTCACACACAAATCATAAAAGATTATCATCAGGTCACTGATCATTACCTGAGACTGTAGTTATGTGTTTGAGGCATGAATGCCAAAAAATTTACCTCAAAAGTGAAGCTTGAGAGGTGAACCTTGGCATCCATGTCGAGAACACATAATTAAAGGTTATGAATGGAGACCTGATCATAATTCTTTATAGTGCATAGAGCTTTACCTGCTCCATGTACTGCTAGTTGCAGGAAAAAAAATGCTAAGTGTTTTGTCAGCTTTCAAAACAGCAAAGCATTTAGTGAGCACTGTCAGAAAGACAGTGTAGCACAGTCCCTTTATGTTTACAGTCACCTTATCATGCCTCTCAAATGTCCATATTTTCTCAAAATGTCCAGATTTTTGCTTCATATATTTGGTCTGTTCCTCATAAAGTATTTGGTTTTTGGACAAATCACTGAGGATAGAACTCACTAAATAATGACATACATTTGCATCCTTCAGAAAATGCAGGTGAACACACATCCTGTTATCCTAGCTACTTGGTAAGTTTATAACAGAAAGGGACACCTTATTGGTACAGACAGTAGCCAGAAACAAACCTGTTTTTTATTTTGCTGCTGTGTTTTGCTGGTCAGTACTGGCAGATTTGACTGCCTAGTATGAGACCTAGTCTTAACAAGTTAAATAGGGTTGCTTAGGGACACACATAGATAGTTATCTAGCCTTTGATCATCACATGTCTACAGTGGTGAGGAAATCATTCGGTACTGAGCAACTTATAAACAAAGGTATGGCATCCAAGTCCAAGGAAGTCATTGTTCTGCTGTATTTGGCATTCATCAGACCTATCACTAAGTACAATGCCCCCTTTGGTATGTACCTAACCAGGCATATCCAACAACTGGAATGTCCACAGAGGTTCCTCACTAAAAGAATACAAGGCATAAGTAATATGTCCTATGCACACCACCTCAAGGCCCTATTCCTGTATTCTGTCTTCTACAGGCTTTTGAGGAGAGATCTATGGCTGGCATAGAGGCCAATATCAGACCCCACTCTGATGGATCTCCTGCATATCCATAAAACAAACAGTAGCAGAATTACCCATTCTAAAGACTTAAACCTTGCCTGTGATATAAATAGAACCTGCTGGAGAGATAGGTATGTATCACAGAGAGTACCCCGTCTATGGAACAGGTGTCCCAACCATGTGAAGCAGAGTTCCTTCCTAATCCAATTCAAGTGCAACTTGGAAAACTGGATGGAAAACTGGAAATTCATCCCTGGTTTGGCACCTATGTCTGTGATGCAAACAGGTAACCTGTAAATGGTTTATCTCCCAGGCCCATGCTTACACTTATCAAGGGCATCAGAACTTGCCAGAGATTTGGAATGCATGGCTAGGCTTAAAAAGGCCCTTGTGGTTGTTAGCCTAGTATATACCTATGAACCTATGAACATTTGTTAAGACTGAGTTTCACACCACATTAGCAATTAACTGATTTGTCTTTTTCTGAATAACAGAGCACAGTCACCATGCTCCATGCACTGCATATTATTAGCACTTCAAGGCTTCAGTGTTAGATCACAAAAGTGTAGTTTAGTGTTGTTAGTCATGTAAGTGTGGATGGTGAAGTTGTCAGTCATCTAAGATATCTGCAGCAGACAAACAACGCTCTAGTAACAGGTACTTTGTTTCACACACAGTACTTTTTGTTCACCATTGACACATATTCATCTCTTCCTTACCAGTAATGACTCCAGTAGTGAAGTAAATCTGAAAGATACTGGTACAGAAAGAGGCAGCAATCATGCCCAGAGAAGCAAAAAGACCTCCAACCATCATGACAGGGCGGCAGCCATAACGATTAACTAAGACGCTGCACAGAGGGCCTGAAATATGAAGGAAAAGAAAATCAGCATACAGCCTCAGTTGTGTAACAAATTCCAGCTTTGCATTTTATATTAATCTGTGATATGAAATGGTGGCTCAGCTTGACATCAACTTGGTCAGAATTCAGCTAACTTAATGACAGCAAAGATTTACCCCTTTTCTGATAGATGTGTAACCTGGAGGGGGTTCTAATTAGTTCATATGTGTGTGTGTGTGTGTGTGTGTGTGTGTGTGTGTGTGTGTGTGTGTGTGTGTGTGTGTGTGTGTGTGTGTGGGGATGACATTATTGTGCACGGGCATTGCATATGCTGTCATTAATAAGAAGAGCCACAAAAATGAAGTTAAACAAATACATCTCTGCCACCACTGTGAAGAAACACACATTTTGCTTGTATGAACGTTTGTTGTCAGAACTACTGCTGCTATGACTTCTCAAACAAATACAGACATACACTTACTTTTTATGTATAGCAGTAACTCATTTTGTTGTTTAAACATGGTTTTAGGAGCTAAATACTGCTGTTTTTTTTTTTCATTTGAAAAATACATCGGCAGATTTTTTCCTAGTGTTTTGGCAACATCTTTGAACTTTTCCTGTTGTATATTAAACAGTACATGTTCTCTGTACAAGGATAAAACAGTAAACAGTTAAGAATACAGACTATTTACTAACAACATAATTCACCATTAGACATCTTGTATATTGTAAAGCATCCTGACCTTACTTTTAGAAGTGACATATGTACCTGAATGGGTACACATTGGAGCTACACTCTAGCTTCTCTTTGTATCTCACAGTACAGAACTGAAGTGGTTAATTTTTAAAATTTTTTTTTTTTGCATCTGTCAGTGCAGTGTAATATGTGGCAAGCCATTTGTTTTTCTTTCTCATGATCATTCTCACAATATTATTCCAACAGTGATTCCCTGAGCCAGACACCTTGTAACCTGCTCCAACCACAGAAGTGTAGGACTACAACCTCCCGGCCATCACCATTTATGTCACCTGTCATCAAATGTAATAATTCTTCTGGTGATCACATTGTTTTTTTTAAATGGCAAAGACTGTAGACTGTCAAAAGACATTAGTAAGCTAAGGATTGCACCCATACACCATCTACCATCAACACGGTGCTGATTAATTTTCTCCTTGATTTGAAACCATCATCCCCTAAATTACAAAGTACACAGGTTCATAAGTTCATAGGTGTGTACTAGGCTAATGGCGCTGGAGCCTTTACAAGCCTAGCCCATAAGATTACCCTGGCATCGTGCCACCCGACCTTAGTTCCTAGTGCCTCCGTCGAGTAGAGCCACTGGAGTGATCCCCGGGGTGAATTTTCTATTTCCCATCCACTCATCAAGATTTCTCATGAAGAAGGCCAGTGAGGTGCTCTGCTTGACATGTATGGGAAGTCTACTCCATAGCATGGGCAGTCTCTGGGTTATGAACCTGTCCTTCCAGCATGTTTTGTTGATTGTGGTAATGAGGTTGAGGTGTCTGGAGTTGTGTGATGCGGAGGGATTGGGATTTCTTTAGATGTAGCATCTCTAACAGAGCTGGGCAGACATGACTTTCTAAGTCAAGCAGAGATAGCCTCTAAGTAGGCGATATGAGACTGAGAATAGTTGGAGTTTTTTGAGTCTGTCCATATAGGACAAGTGTTTAAGGCCTAGGATCCTCTTTGTGAGGTACTTTTGTGGTCTCTCTAGTTGTTGCAGGTGTTTAGTGAGGTACATGCCAAATGGGGCATTGTACTCGATGATTGGACTAATGAGGGAAGAGTAGAGGGAGACAAAGACCTCTCTTCCTGGATGCAAAACCTTTAGTAATGAGATGTGCCATAGAGAAGGACTTTCTGACCACAGTGACAATGTGGTGGACAAAAGAGAGGTTGCTGTCAACCTGTGTTCCTAGGTCTGTGTTCAGTGGACTACCATCAATGTGGTAATTCAAGGGAACCGGGTTTTTCCCAAGGGGGATGACGACACATTTTTTGTCATTGAGCTTAAGATCATGGTTCTGACACCAGTCGTTGGTCTCAATGAGGCCTTTCTGTAGGAAGTCAACATCACTTGGGGAGGTAATAATAGCTCCCAACTTGCAATTGTCTGTGAACTTTGTCAGCCAGAGTCCTTTCGTGTTGGCCTGGACGTCAGAGAAGTAGATACCAAACAGGAGAGGACCCAGGACCAAACCCTGTGGGACTCCACTTCTGACTGGTCAACAGTCTGACTTGGAGTCAGCTACTTTCACACTGTGGGTTCTATCTGTGAGCCAGTTTGCAACCCACCTAATGATATAGGGGTTGATGCCTTGCTTTTATGAGTTTTTCTATGATTCCTGAGTGGGAATGGTATCAATGGCCTTGGCCAGATCAAGGTAGGCTGCATGAACCACCTTGCCTTCATCCACAGCTCTGGTGAATGACTCAAAGAAGTCGACCAAGTTGAGCAGGCATGATCTACCCTTCACAAAACCAAACTGTGTAGGATCCAGAGTTTGGAGATTCCCTATGTCCTTGTTTATTAGGTCCATGATGATGCATTCAATAGCTTTGCATATCAGACTCATCAGGCTAATGGGGTGATAGTTCCTGGGGTCTGTAGACACTCCTCTCTTGTGGAGAGGGATGACTGTAGCAGTGCGTCATTTGGTAGGGACAAAGCCTGAGGTGAGGCTGTGATTGAACGGGGCACACAGGTGAGGTGCCAGTTCACTCTGTAGTTCATGTAGAACACAGCCGGGTATATTATCAGGTCCCATAGAAGCTGTCATCTTGGCCTTGGACAGTGCTGTTTTAACATGTGCAGCAGTAATACTGGGTGCCTGGCAATCTACTGGTATTGTGGTTGGTACTTTGGGGGGGGTGAGAGGGGTAAAGTTGGCACTGAATCTGTCGGCCAGTATATTGGCAATATCTGTTGGCTTGGTATAGGAGGTACCATTGTGCAGTAGCTCAGACAAAATCTGGGTATTGCTGTGGAGATTGTTTACATAACTATAGAAGGCATTGTGGTTGTCTTTACTATCTGCTGCAATTCTGTTTTCATAGCTAGCTAGCTTTAGAGGATTTGATGAGGGATCTTAACCTTTTGTTGAGGCTGATAAGGGAGTTTTTCCACTCTTGAAACTTCAACTTATTCCGCATCAGTTTCCTCCTTCTGTTGTAGAGTTTGTTTATGGCCGGGGACCACCAGATTGGCTTCCTTTTTTTGAGGAGAGCATCTTGGTTCTATTGGGTATGGCGAGATCCATGCATTTGTGTACGTGTTTGTACGGTGCATTTGTGTATGATTCAGTGGTCACGCAACCATTCTCCATTTGCATGGGTGCCGTGAAGTTAGCCATCTCTGTTTTTAGGAGCCCAAAGTTAGCTTTGGAGAAGTTTTTCATGGTGGTTACCTTTGTGGGGTGGTGGGGTGGGAGGGATGTGGCTTTCCAAGGTGATTAGTTTGTGGTCGGATCTAACCAGGGAGAAGTTGACTATTGGTATAGAGCAATGGTCGCCCATATTAGTAATGACCCAGTCAAGGATGTTGCTACCTCTAGTGGGGGTAAGAACAAGCTGGTCCAGGCCACTGGAATTAATGTATTCCAGAAAGTGTTGGGCAAGTGCATTGGTACATGAGTGGTTTTCCCAGTTAATGGAGGGGTAGTTGAAGTCGCCCAGTATGAGAATGTTAGTTTGGATCCTAATATTCTCCAGGGTGCTTAGGAATGTGGAGTGTGATTCTTGGGATATGGCTGGGGACCTACAACAGGCTATGACCTGAATCGCTGTCTTACCCAATGTTAGCTGCACCTGAAGTGTCTCAGATGTGTTATGTTGGGCTACCAGTCTGGAGGTGTTCGCATCCTTTATGAATATGGAAACGCCACCGCCTTTTGAGCTTCAGTCCAAGTTCTGGGGCCGAAAGGTGTGGAATGTGTTATAGCCTGGTAGTGCAGGGGTGCTTTCTGCTACCTTAAACCAGGTCTCCGTTACAGCAGAAATGTCGATGTTCTCCATTTTAAGGAGTTCTTTGAGCGTGTGCATTTTGATCAGATAATATCAAGGTGAAATCAGCAATAGTTAACATTCTTCTAATGGATAGCTAAACATGTCTCCCACTTCCTGTGCCAGCAGCAAAAGGAAACATATTTGCATGTTTTAGTCTAACAAAGCAGTAATTACTTGAATCTTTTTATCTTTTTAGCACCGCATTTGAACCAATCATGTTTTTTTTATTTTACTTTTAGTTTTCCTTTGTTGCCCAGTTAAGTGAACTGGTCCATGCACCCTTTGCAGGCATGACCCAGATGCAAATCCATAAATTGTTACATAGATAACAATTACATGACATTATTTAAATACATTTGAATGATTGCATAAGAGTTAGTTTACATCTTATAAACTATTACACAGATAACTTTGAAATTATTGTGACACAGTTAGTTTACGTCTTGTATTAATAAAGGCACTTAGTAGAAAGAATTACATGGCAAAAGTATTCCATGGACAGTCAACCAGACTACCACAGGTGTCTGTGGAATACTTTCTTCTTTTTTACATAGTTTGCTATGGTTTTATGGCAAAAGTATTGTTTTTCATGGGTCTATATCAGTTCGTCGAAACGGCTGACGATCGAACACCAGATGTTCGAACTGTGAAGTTCGAACACTGATTGTCGCGAAGCTGTGGAACACCGAATACTTTCCCAGGGAAAGAATTTGGTGGGCCGTTTCTGTGGATTCGCAATTAACAGGACTGTGGTGGGAAGTTACGGGTCGGGTTCAGATAAGTGTGCGATTGTGTGGATGTTAGGGTTAGGGCACGGTTTAGGTGAGTTAGGGTTAGGGCGCGGGTGAGGTGGGTGTACGATAGTGACAGACTTTAGGGTTAGGGCGGGATAGGTGAGTTAGGGTTAGGGCACGGGTCAGGTGAGTGTGCTATAGTGACAGACCTTAGGGTTAGTGTTTGGGTTAAGGTAAGTGGATAGATAGTAGTGTATGTACAGTTTAGTGTAGGGTTAGATGTAGGATTTTAAGTGTTTGTGTGTGGATTGCTGTTTTTTTTGGTGTGCTTGTGTTGTATGTGTGTTTTTCTTGGAACAGCAATTTTTTTCCCCTGGGAAAAAAAAATCGCTGTTTTAAGACTTCGATGTTTTTGTACTTCATGGTTAGAAGTTCGAACATATGGTGTTCGAACTTCAGCCTTTTCAGTGAACTGATATAGACCCATTTTTCATATTTGTAGAGACTGAATATTTAATGTAAAATACATTACCAACACTTTATATGTGTAATACAGTTTTACATATTAATTTATGACATTTTCATGTACACTGCTAACAATTCATAATAGTAATACAGTTTTAGATACATGTTCTTGACATATTTCTGTGTAAGCAGTTATTAATCGTTTTGTTGTAATTCAATCAGCAGGGCAGTAGAGGTATAGCTCAGGGCTATCTTGGTATTCCCATGGAGACTGGATACTGCTTGGTAGTTTCTGAATTAAGAGCAGGGAAAGAAGGTGAAAAGAGGAAGAGTCTGACGTTTGTAAACAAGCTGACAAAAGGGACAGCATGGCTCTTGTAGGGAGGGGAAGGTGATAAGTGAGTGGCTTTGCTGTCTTAAACATTTCTTAAGTACTTATTAGATTCGATTTATCTGAAGGTTAACTATAACTTCCTATTTTCATTTACAAAGACTGACCAATCATCTCAAATGTTCTAAATCTCGATGTTCTAAATCTGGTAAATGTACAGATGAAATGTTACTTTATGGTGGAGATCAATACCTGTTTAAAACAAGTGAAAAAGGACAGCTAGCCTTTATCCATGAAACAGGAGCATTTGTAGGTTTTCCATAAGTACTCCAGAAGCTTCTTTCTAGAATGTGTGTACTTTATTAAGTTCCTAAGCTATCTGTGTAGGTAGTTTCAGTTCAAAAGGGCTGCTTTACTGAAACCTTTTCCTTGGATTAAATTCTAAAGGGTAGCTTGTGCTGCATCAGAGTATTATTATTATTACCTTGTTCCTGAGAGAAGACAGAGATTTTGACTAGAAGCTGACAGATGGTTAGAAATTATTGTATAAAATCTTAAAGGTAAGTGAGTATAAAGGAAGAATGGAATGAGCTGTTACTGGAACCATATATTTTTCTAGAGTTAGGCAGTGGTGCTACAGCTGAGGGGACAAGTTTGCATACCACTCAAGTGCTCAGATTTTTGCAGAATGTTCAGATTTTTGCTTCATATTTCTGGTCTGCTCCTCACAAAATTGTTATTTTTCTGGAAAATCATTGAGGATTGAATTCAGAAAATAACAGCGGACATGTGACTTTCAGACTTTGTACCCTTCAGAAAAGTCATAGTAAACAAAAACCTGATATTCTATTAACTTTCTAAGTTTATAAGCAATATTTAAAAGTTGTCCCTAATTTGGAGCTTTTACCCCCACCCCCCCATTATTTAGGGCTGTGTCCAGATTTTTGTGCTAAGAGGTTGAGAGGTTTGACAGTTTGGCAAGTCTGCACATAGGTTCATGGGTTGATACTAGGCTATATGGCCTAGGGCATTTATAAGCCTAGCCAGAGTGTGTTTGGCTTTCGTCACCCTTTTAGATTAATTGACTGTGCCTCTGTATAGTAGATCACAGAAGGTAGCCCTTTTAAGGTTAGTTTACTGTACCTCTGTCAAGCAGGGACACAGAGGAGATCCCAGGGGTAAACTTACGATCTCCCATCCACTTGTCAAGATTTCTCTTGAAGAGGGTCAGTGAGGGGCTCTGCCTAACATGGATTGGGATTTTGTTCCAGAGTGAGGGGAGCCTCTGGGATATGAATCTGTCCCTCCAGCATGTCCTATGTATTTGTATGCTGAGGTTCAAGTCCCTGGAGCGTGTAGCTCTAAGGGATTTGGATTTCCTGAGGTGAAGCATGTCCATTAATTCTGGGTTGGACATGGCTTTATACGTCAGACACAGATCGCCTCTGAGTAGGCAGTACACAACTGAGTAGAGTTGGAGTTAACTGTTGTTTAAATTTTGTTTGTGCTGTAAGAGGAACAGAGGGAAATTATTTTGAGAGCATACTCGTCTAGATATGAAGACATTCTTAGCCAGAGCTTGCATGTTTTCTCTCGTTAGATGACTGGACATACAGCAGACAGCTTTAAGCTAAGTTGTAACTTTTGAGATAGTAGGGTCTGTGCGGTTTTGAATATCAGAGTAGGGTGTAAAATTAGACTCAGATATTTGCATTTGTCCACTGAAGAGACGGACTCATTGCTAGGTGTATGCATCTCAGGAGGTATATTTTGTTAATTTGTGCTGGGTACTGAAGAACACAGTTGCTGCTTTAGTCATATTTAGAGTAAGATGGCTGATTATTAGTTAGCATTTGGCAAAGAGAGGGGAAATCATTCTGAAGAACAGTTAGGACACCTGAGGAGGATGAACCACTTCTGTGAAGGATTATGTCATCAGTATAAAGGACGATGTTAGAAGGAGTGATGGCTGTCATTATGCCCTTTACAATATAGAGAATGGTATGGGACTAAATACAGAGCATTGTGGGACTGCAGCTGAGAGCATACCAAGTGCTAATGGAGTTTGTCTTTTTGCACCAGTTTTTAAACCAGTTGCAATGCCAGAAAATGCTAGGGTGATAAGATTGTGTGGTAGTACTGAGTGTTGCATTTTCCAAAGAGCTGCAGAGGTCAGTGCAGATAGCCCCATTCTACCATCTCTTCTCTATAGATGCGAATACCTCATCTGGTATGGTTCTTATGGCAGTTAACATGTTGTGTCCACTGTGAAATTGTGTTGTGAATTGGCTAAAAGTTTGCATTGCTAAGGTGTTCAAAGACCTGCTCATAACTGAGTTTTTCAAATATTTTTGTGATTTGGCTGAGGATGGCTGCTGAGGGAAGGAGTACACGTGGGTTTTGGGAAATGGAATTATAAGTGAATGTTTAAAGTGGTTAGGTTATGTTGACTGTGGTGATAAAAATGTTGAAGATGTATGTTAGAAGTTTGGAAAGTTGTTTAGCATACATTTTGAGAAATGCAGGCAGAATACTACTGGAGTTTGGGTTGCATTTTTTCCAGTTTTTTAAATATTTTTGACTGATTTGGCAGTGATCTCTCTGAGGTAGAATGTCAGCTGAATGAGCTAGTAGTGGTAGAAATGTCTGGTGGTGGACTATTCTGTGGAGTTCAGGAATGGGAAATAATCCTTAGGTTGGTATGTGAGACGTGATTAGAAGGGGCAATGACAGGAGTACTATAACAGACTTGAAGTCCTCTAGCATGTTTAAGCTCGACATGCTGTATCTATTGCTGCTACTGCTAATACAGAACAGTTAGTGCCTTTCATTACTCCTCAGAACTGTTTTGACTAAATTAAGGATCTTTGTTATTTAGCATAAAGGTATGTGGCTTTTACTTTTTTAATTTCTAATTTGCAAGAGCACCTTTTGTCCATGTAGGTTTGAGAGTTGTGTCTACATTGAGAGAATATCCATACAGCCCATCAATCCTTAATAAAGTTCCTTAACACTGATTCAAGTGAAGGGAAGTGATGCCCCTTTAAATGTCTCTTGGTTGTTAGAAAATGACTACTAAGAGCTGTTCTAACCAAGGAAGGGAAATCTGAGCAGCAGTTGTTGGGTCCTCTGTTTGCAATGGGAGGATCAATCCAGTGCTGTTACATCAGCAAACGCCTCATCTTCTTTGGATTCTGATATGGGTGCATTTCAGTTATTAGGGAGGTCTTGAGGCTTTGAAGGAGTGGCTACCTTGTACAGGAAGATGATCACTAAGATGGTTATGTAAGCAGGCTATCTCGTTCACCTATAATGGTTGTATGGTCTGAAGACAGCTGACAAGAACCGCCTTCATGATGTTCAGTTTGATCTAGTGTGGTCTTTATTTTTTCTTTTAATTCCATCAATCAAATGATTTAAGTTTGTAATGCCGTGATAAAGATGGATCTCATTCCTGAGTCCGAGTATGATTAAAGTTCATGAAATTAGTATTGTTTTAGTCTTTGATGTATGCAAAGAGAGCACTTCTCAGCACCTAATATGTACCAAGAAATACTTTCTTCTGCAATTCATAACAAGTTATATGTTTTAGTAGTATATTTACGTACTCTTGAACTTTCTTTTTTTATTAGCCCTGTTTGTTTTTCCTATTACTGGAACTGTTTGGTTTTCTTTACTCCACATTAGTCTAGTTCATGCTTGCAAATCCTTGCAATTTATGACTTTTCATCTATCAGTATGTACAACACTAAAGTCAATCAGTATAGCTACTTCAATGATTAAGGCTACTTTTGTCCTGTTTTCTTTGACTGCTATGTCTAGTTTTCTTGCATATGTTTTTAACTGTTGATCTCATGTGATCCAAACTTTATCATTCTCTATAAAGCTTTGTGGTTTACATTCCGAATGCTTCTTAGCTACCTGTATATTGTAGTATATGGACAATCCCCAGTTCAATGGTCTTGCCTCATTATTGTGCGTTTTAGTACACAAACCCTCAGTTATGCATGTACCACAACCAGCAACAAGATATTCAATTGCTTTCAGTTCTGTTTACAAAACCTACATCTATTCCTTTCTCTCTCCTTTTTGAATAGACTTCATAAACCAATGTGTATGCAGCTCACAGTCTTGGGCTTCCCATGCTTAGCAATTCACCTTAAACATTCATGCATCAAACCTTGGTCAAAATGTGGTTGTTATAGTTCTCTGCACTTGCCACTATATTTGCGGCATTTCCAGTTTTCTTTCCTTTCCTAGCCCTTTTCTTTATATTCTTTCTCTTTTTATAGAACTTTATGTTGCAGTCTGATTCACATCTACTTTTGATCTGAGTTCTGTTCCCACTCCTTTTCAAAATTCTTCTGCTAAACTACACAAATATGTCATCTGAAAGTTTTTACTTTCATGCTTTACAGCTGTCACTGTGCTTGGATCTGATGAAGTCAGCAAGTACATACATAGTCCCACAGCTGCAGACCTATCCATGTAGTGACTTTTGAGGAGGCCTACATCTCCTTCTGACTGAGTGATACATAATCTTGCTATGCACTACTTTTAATGTATCATTTGATAAGCATGAACCACTTTTCTTGTTTTCTTGTGCAACTAAGTCATTACAGTTAGGGATCAGTCAATCGCACCAGAAAAGGAAGAATATACCTTGGACTTTATCCCTAGATATCAAGGCAGTTTTTGGTTTTAACTTCAGTCTTCTGAAGTACTCCTTACTAAGCTCTAATCTCATTTGTTCATGTTCTATTGCTGACCCTTAATCTATTCAGAAATAATAATATCTATGAACAAATTACCAGCAGAGTTTCTAAAAATTTCTGCAGACGCAGTAGCCTACCCTATAACCATTCTCATCAATAGGTCCCTGTCAGAATCCATGATATCTCATATGATACCACTTCATAAAGGAGGTAACTCCACAGAACTTATCAACTACTGACCAATAGCTATTCTATCCCCTTTGGCAAAAATCCTGGAAAAGTGCATACATTCTCAAATGATAGACTACCTGCATTCACATAAACTCCTGTCAAACACTCAGCACGGCTTTCGTCCCTTTCACAGTACCACCACTGCCCTTCTGTCTTTCACCAATATAGTTAGCACACATAGGAACAATGGCAAATTTGTATCTGCTACCTTTCTTGAACTCTCAAAGGCCTTTGATATGGTCAGACATGATATACTTATCAAAGACCTATCTGAACTAGGACTAACTAAAAATTACATATTCTGGTTCCAAAGTTATCTAGATGGCCGCCAACAAGCAGTACTGTGGCAGCAGGAACTCTCACCCCTTCTTCCAGTCACTCTGGGTGTACCACAGGGCTCCATACTACACCTATTTCTTTTCACTATTTATACCTCGACTCCCAATGCATCTGTCATACAATATGCAGATGATTCTGCATTAATTTGTGCAGCTTCCTCACTACAGGGACTCCACATATTAACACAACAATCTTTCCTCTCTATAGAAGCATGGCTTTCCAATATCCAACTCATACTTAACCCTGCTAAAACCAAGCTGCTGCTCTTTAAACCAACTAGGCTCACCTCATTAGCTACACCCTTTAACATTAAATCCAGCAACAACACTTCTGTCTCTCCCACTGAACACACCAAACTCCTTGGCATAGAGATTGATACTCCGAGATTTGATATCCATATCTCTCAGACCATTAAGAAAGTACATAAAAAACTAGGTACCCTGTATAGAAATAAACAATTCCTCTCCAAACAAACAAACAAAAGCAACCATATCCCGCACTTACTTTATCTCTATCCTCTTCTATGCCTCACCCATTTTTACCAACCTTAGAAAAACAGACTTAGCAAAGCTTGAATGCTGTTATAACAAAATAGCTAGATTTGCTACAGACTTCCCATTTAGAACTCACCACTGCTCATCCTTAACACAGCTCATCTGGTTGGAACTCCCCCATCTCTTACATTACAATCAACTGTCTCTGGCCCATAAAATTCTACATCAACCAGATAAAACCCCCGCACTACAAAACTTACTTCACCCTCACATAAATAATAGAACATTTCGCTCCAGTAACTCATCAAAGTTACTAAAACAAATAATACAGCAGGGGACATGCTATTCTCTAACTACATGTCAAAAATCTGGATCACTCTTCCTAGTGATATAATTACTACCCCTTCCTTCACACTCTTTAAACATTCACTTACAGCACATCTCGGTAACAACTGGCTATGCTCCTGTAACACACCAGGTTAAACATCCCACCACATTACTGCTGTTCCTCTCTTTTACCTGACTTCTTACAACTCAAGTAGCTTAATGAGCCTAGGCTCTTGAATGGTATTGGGTATTGTTCTTATGCTATAGTAAAATGTATTGATATTTCCACTTGGTCTAAACAATCTTTCTTTTTAGAGATTCTAGCTTAGTCTTAATTTCATGCTGATACTTTTATTAGATAGGAGACATAATTAATATGTGCAGATCTTATAACTCTACTGATCTTTACTATGATGTATTAAATACTGTGTCTTTTATAATGATGTATTAATTTCTAATTGTATTATGTCTGTAATTTTCGACCTTATATATTATCTGACCAATGTCTAATTGAATTTTTCAACAGTTATAGTTCTAGACATGCTAAAACATGTTCTAGATATTACCTGTTTTTGACTGTTTTGTTTGTTTTGTTAACATTCTGAGCTTTTCTCCCTGAGCCTCTAATGAAAAAGGACCTGTGTCCAGTGGACTTTCCCGATAAACAAATCTAAAATAAAAAATAAAATAAAATTTGCATGCACTCTCCTGTTCAAGTTCCTTCATATCACATCCTGTCCTAGATTGACTTTTCTTAGTGATGCAGCTTTTTTGTGATAAATGTTGCATTATTATCAAGACCAAACGGAATTCTTGCATTATCTCAGGAAGTTTTAACATTGTAGCTGTGGTTTCAGATCCTCATCTGATGAACTATACATGAACTGTGCAATTTAAATGAAAAGTAGATGAGATGCCTTTGAATAAGACTGGTTTCTGGAAATTAAGCTGTAAGCATAGTGTAGTCTATTACAGGTTAATAGGTTCTAGGCAGGTACTAGGCTATTGGCCCTAAGGCCTATATAAGCCTAGCCAAAAGGTACACTGGCTTTTGCCACCCAAGAAAATTATTTTCCTGTGCCCCTGTCGAGCAGAGCCACAGAAGTGATCCCCGGGGTGAATTTCCTATCTCCCATCCAATCATCAAGATCCCGTCACCAAGATTTTTCTTGAAGAGTGCTAATGAGGAGCTTTGTTTGATATAGATAGGTAGTTTGTTCCAGAGTATGGGAAGTCTCTGGGACAGGAATCTATCCCTCCATCATGTTCTGTTTACTGTGGTGATAAGGTTTAGGTTCCTAGCACGTGTAGCTTGGAGGGATTGGGATTTCTTTAAGTGGAGCATGTCCAACAGCTCTGGGTTTGACATAGCTTTGTATGTTAGGCAGAGATCGCCTCTGAGTAGGTGATATGCGATGGAGTAAAGCTGGAGTTTTTTGAGATGGTCTGAATAGGGAATCTGTTTTAGGCCGGTAATCCTCTTTGTGAGGTATTTCTACGGCCTTTCCAGTTGTTGTTGTAGATGTCTTGTGAGGTACATACCAAAAGGGGCGTTGTAGTCTATAATGGGTCTAATGAGTGACGAGTAGAGGGCAACAATGACCTCTTTTTTCCTGGATGAGAAATCTTTTGTGATGAGGTGTGCCACGTAGAAGGATTTCCTGACTACTGTGGCAATGTGATTATCAAAGGAGAGACTACTGTCCACCTGTGTCCCGAGGTCTCTTATCACACTTTTGGTGTTAAGTAGACTCCCGCCTATGTGGTAGTTCATGGGTACAGAATTTTTACCAAAAGTGATGACAGTGCACTTTTTGGCATTGAGCTTGAGGCCATGGCTTTGACACCAGGCATCTGTCTCAGTGAGACCCTTTTGTAGGATGTCCACATCATTAGGAGTTTTGATTATGGCTCCTAGTTTGCAGTCATCTGTGAACTTTGTTAGCCATTGACCTTCTGTGTTAGCCTGTACTTCAGAGAAATAGATACCAAACAGGAGAGGACCCAGGACTGAACCCTGTGGTACTCCACTTGTCACTGGTCTGAAGTTGGATTTGGAGTCTGCTACTTTTACAGTGTGGGTTCTACCAATGAGCCAGTTGGCAACCCATCTTGTGACATAGGGATTTATAGGTTCATAGATTCATAGGTAGGTACTAGGCTATTGGCTCTAGGGCCTATATAAGCCTAGCCAAAAGTGCACCCTGGCTTTCGCCACCCAAGAAAATCATTTTCCTGTGCTACTGTCAAGCAGAGCGACAGAGGTGATCCCCGGGGTGAATTTTCTATTTCTCATCCAATCATCAAGATTTTTCTTGAAGAGTACTAATGAAGAGCTTTGTTTGATATAGATAGGTAGTTTGTTCCAGAGTATGGGAAGTCATCCCTCCAGCATGTTCTGTTTATTGTAGTGACAAGGTTTAGGTCCCTAGAGCATGTAGTTCGGAGGGATTGGGATTTCTTTAAGTGGAGCATGTCCAACAGCTCTGGGTTTGACATAGCTTTGTATGTTAGGGAGAGATCGTCTCTGAGTAGGTGATATGCGATGGAGTAATGCTGGAGTTTTTTGAGACGATCTGCATAGGGCATCTGTTTGAGGCCGGTAATCCTCTTTGTGAGGTATTTCTGTGGCCTTTCCAGTTGTTGTAGATGTCTTATGAGGTACATACCAAAACGAGCATTGTACTCTATAATGGGTCTAATGAGCGACGAGCAGAGGGGAACAATGACCTCTTTTTTCCTGGATGAGAAACCTTTTGTGATGAGGTGTGCCACGTAGAAGGATTTCATGACTACTGTGGTGATGTGATTATCAAAGGAGAGACTACTGTCCACCTGTGTCCCAAGGTCTCTTATCACACTTTTGGTGTTAAGGAGACTACCACCTATGTGGTAGCTCATGGGTACAGAGTTTTTACCAAAGGGGATGACAATGCACTTTTTGGCATTGAGCTTGAGGCCATGGCTTTGACACCAGGCATCTGTCTCAGTGAGGCCCTTTTGTAGGATGTTCACATCGTTAGGAGTTTTGATTATGGCTCCTAGATTGCAGTCACCTGCGAACTTCATTAGCCAAAGATCTTCTGTGTTAGCCTGTACTACAGAAAAGTAGATACCAAACAGGAGAGGATCCAGGACTGAACCCTGTGGTACTCCACTTGTCACCTGTAGGAATTCGGATTTGGAGTCTGCTACTTTCACACTGTGGGTTCTGTCAGTAAGCCAGTTGGCAACCCATCTTGTGACATAGGGATTTATACCTAGTTTAGTGAGTTTATCTATAATTCCAGAGTGGGGGATGGTGTCAAAAGCCTTGACGAGATCTAGATAGGCTGTGTGAACCACCTTACCCTCGTCTACGGCTTTGGTGACTGCTTCAAAGAAGTCTATCAGTTGAATTAATATAATATAATATAATATAATATAATATAATATAATATAATATAATATAATAAGTTAAAAAAAAGACAAAACAGTAGCAGTAACAAGGAACCACTCTGGAATATCCGCTATTTGAACTTTCTTCCCTGGGGTAATAATTTGCCCTTTATCACAAATCAGCTATAAAGTGGTTTGCCATTGTTTTGTAGTCACTACAATGTAATTGAGAATGCATGGTTATCTTACATATGTGTAAGCTTTCCATAATCCATGAGTATGTGATCGCATACTTCTCAACCTCTTAGTGCAAGAAATCTGGATAAAGCCAAAAATAATGGGGGGACAAAGGACCAAAAGCAGGGACAGACTTCAAATATTACTCTTATAAACTTAGAATGTTGCTTGAATAACATGTTTTGTGTTAGCATGCATTTTCTGGAGGATGTGAAGTCTGAAATGCAAATGTCTGTCATTATTTAATGACTTCAATCACCAGTGGTCTGCCAGGAACCCCACAAATTTTATGAGGAACAGACCAAAACTATGAGGCAAACATCTGGACATTCTGCAAAAATCTAGACAGTGGAGAGGTATGGTGGGATGCTATCACTTGCTTTTTTGTAATCTATCCATGCCATATGTTGATTCTTCCTCTACAGACCTCTGTTATGGCTTTGCTTAACTACAGATGATCCTTTATACCTTATACATTTCTTTTATTATCTTTTTGTTCTATTGCCATGACTGATATTTTTCCTACATGGCTATAATGTCTGTCTGAACAATTCCAGTATATAATTTATATATTGCCGAAAGGCACATTATTGGTTATTAAGTTATGTTTAGGATGGCTTGCAGGTGCACTCTTAAGGAGGAGTATGTTTTATCATTGTTAACCAGGTTGGTGTCTGTTTTGGCTGTGCATGTAATCATGGCTAAATCTTTGTGTAAATATTTTGATACTTTTAACCAAGAAATTAGTCACTGTATCTGAACCTATGGTCTTCCATTCAGGGTGTTTCCTTAATTTCTTTGGTTGTTAATTTCTCCCATTTCATAACCTCTACATTAAAGCTTCTTGCTGTTTCTTTTAACTATTCTATCAATTTAGCATCTTTGTTAGCTTAAACAGGGTTTTTATAAAACGCTTCTTCAAAATGCACCATTTTTGGAGGTGTTTCTAATACATCTCCTTTGTTTCCTGAATTCTCTACAAAACCTTTTTGGGTCATCAGTGAATTGCTTGTTTGTACTTTTCCTTTATATTTATCTGCATACCTTCTCTACTTGTGCTGATATTTTTAGTTTGTTATTGGAAATAGTATACAATAAATCCTGGTCTATTTTAATATTGTATGTTGCTTTTAACACATATATCTTTTTAAGAATTTGTGATGACATGTTCTCTTTTTTGTGTTCTTTTAACAGTAATACCACTTGCCTTAATTGCTTTACAGTTCTCTTTATTTGATGTTTCCATGGCAGCATTCTGCTTGTTCCTATACTTTCTTTTGTTACTCTGCATTTTTGTGGTGACACTTTATCTGTTATTAGTTTACCTGCACAGTAGTACATTCTATTTATTTCTGTTATATCACCTGAATTTCTTTTAACAGTCCTAGTTACTGTGTTCATCTGTTTTGACAGTCTTCTAACAGTTTGGGCCTTATTTACGTTCTGTAATCTGTTTCCTTCATCTGCCTTAATATGTGTATCTGTCTCTACTAAATCAAGCAAGTCTTCCCATAAACCATTTTCTCCTGGATTGAGAACAATATACTTGTTCTCTGTTCCTAGTTCCTTGTTGTGTAGTTCTAACTGGGCTCTCATAAGAAGGTTCCAAAACTTCACCTTGTGGCATATTTTCTTCAGATGCATCCTGTTCCGTCTGCCGCTCCTCTTAGTTTTGCTCTGTCCTTCATAAAATAAATAAATGAGGATTACATTCAATCAATAACAGTGCCATAACTGGCTCATCTAGCACCTGGTGCGGTTTCCCAATCTTCAGGCAAAAAAAAGGCCCTTCCTGATCTGGTGCCCCAAGACTATAAATCAGACCACAAAAAAAAAAAAACAGGATTTAAACTGACTTTAGAAAGCCGGCTGGTGCATCAGGTTTTACAGCAGCCAATTCACAACCCCCCAGAATTTTGACTGAAGAGCCAAAAAATAAAAACACTGAACTGCTTTTCTGTGCTGACATTTTGTTATATAATAGCTGCAGGAAGCCTTACATTTTGCCCTGTAACACTTTATGCTGGGGTACTTCCCCCATTTGCCCCACCCTTGCAAACGCTACTTCAGATACCCATGGTAAAAAAATTCCGCCATTCCCAATAAGGCAACTGTGCCCCATTTAAGTGGTAAAATTTTAGATTCTACAAACTGCTGTAATCCATGAGAATCCCTTTACATGAAAAGCGATTCCAAAACTCTTTATTCCTAAACTTTAATGACTACACATGGTGTCTCTTTTGAAATTCCATTTCCAAGAATTTCAATCTGCATATGTGCAGTTTCAACAAAGCAGGGAATTTATCAGTAGGAAAAAATAATTCAGTACTTTTAAATTCAGCACCAGGCTACCATGAACAAGTCTATGTAAATGGTGTTAACTCTGTTGAAAAGACTTGTCCATGAAAAGAAAGAATGTGTACATATCAAATATCAGGAGGCAGTATCAAACTGTTCCTCTCTTGATATCAGGCAGCAGCTCAAGGTTTGCTTCACTATTTAGGATCTAAACCACTACCATAAAGAGCAGACTATAAAACTAGTCTGTGAAGAAAAAGGGATAGATTAAACTTCAGTCACAGAAAACAACAGTATTGACAGATTATAAACTAATAATCTTATGCATTATAATTCAAACATCATCTAAACATCTGTTCCACATTATGTTTCATGTTCTACCTATAACAGTAACTGGGCTCTGTCATGTTAGGAGCCTTAATCAATTGCAGAGAGAGATAAGAAATGTGTAGTTTCCATTACTTCTATATACAAACTGATTTTGCTGGAACTTTTGTGTACCACATAACATGCAAATCATTCTAGCTAGCTCAATGTCATTTAAAGGTACTGTATATATACTGTATATACCCACTTTCTGCAGTCTCTTTTTTACAACTGAACATGTACATATCAATCAATCAATGAATTAATTAATTAATTCATTAATTACATTTATTTATTTATTTTTTATTAGATTTGTTGACCAGGGTAGATCACTGATCCAAATGGACCAATTTCGGAGGAGAATGCATCAAATTACACTGATCATCATAAGTTAATCTTAATACTACACTAGGCACTTTATGGGATATTCTTATCAAATGTAATTTTTTTTTACATGTTCAAAATGCATTGAAAAGTTCAGTCCTTAAGATAACTTTTAACAGTGTAAGGGTCCATATAGCTGTCTGGTTTCTTCAATGATCTATTACAGTGGGAGAGTTTAAAAGCTATTCATACTGGTCGTCTCGTCTTTCTTTAGGAGTACTCTACTGCTGTGCCACAGTCTCAGTTAGAAACATGACTTTCAAGAGTCTCCTTCTCTCCAATTCTTGTTTGTCACAGTTGTCACAGTCTCTTTTTTCTTTCAAAAGTTCTAATTGTGACAGCTTTGGTAGCTTCTTTTCTTGACACTATGACTTTGATGTTTTAGTCTTATACAACTGCCTTGTATTCTCCTATACAGCTTACAGTCTTTCATATAAGCTTCACAGGATTTTGGTTTATCTGCTTTAACAAAAACTTCAGACATCAGTCATAGAGACTTTCATGACAGCCAGACTATTACTCTGTCTTTATTTTGTAAATCAGTTAGTCTTCGCAGTTTCTATAGTACCAGTGTTTGTCTCTGCTTGTTTCCAGCAGCTCCTTTATGTTATATTGATTCTTCGGGTATCAGTAACATAGCTAAAGTTGACATTTTAGTTTTCAACATTCTGCCTATTAACATTGGACCTGGTGAAAGATTGAATCCCTGCAATTGACTGTTTTCATATTCCAAAACTGTAAGATGTCAGTCCTCATAACGTTTGTTATAACTCTTTTAACTGGATTTCCTACTTTTTCATTCAGCTTCAGATTGTGTGGATAAACATCATATGTTTGAATTTCCACCCATGTACAAATTATCTGAATTTTTGACTGCTGTCCTGTGGACCATTGCTAATATGAGAATATCCACTATTGCCTCTCTTTAATGCACAAATAACACTTGCACGTGTTGTACTGGAAAAGTCTGTCTCTGGGAACATGGAACAATAATCCACACCAATGAAATAATTGGTTTCTTTTGACAAAAAAAGTCAGTGCTGTGCAGCTGCATGGATGATCTGGAACTGAATATGCCAAAATCTCTTCCCTAGACTGTTGTTGATATGTATTACACATGCCACAGATCTACCTGTTCTTTGTGAGTTGGCATAGCTGGGAAAACACTGTATCTCTTGCTCTTTCTTTGCACTATTCACTATTCCCAGAGGTGACTTATATCCTCTCAAACATCTGATTTCTCATTTGAATGGGAACTATTATTTGTCATCTTTGAATGTCAAACCCTGAAAAAATACATTCTTTGAAAGAAAAAAATATAACACGGTTTCTTTTATAAATGATTGTTTTGCTTAGGCAAGCCTTTTATTGTAATATCTTTCAGTAACTGCATTTCTAGGTTAGTGTTAGTACATATCTGAAATTCATTTCCTGCTTCTACTGTCTGTTGTAACTTTGGCACTACTCAAGCAATATGTAGTTATTCTATTAGTTATTTATGCTTTTCTAGTGAATCTGCTCAACTCAACTTATCTGCCAAGGATAGATCCTTATCTGGTATGCATAACATTTTATGATTATCAGTATGTCACACCTACAAAAAGAAAAGTAATTCTCTAAAGATGAAAAAAGAGATTATTCATAGAAGAAGAGCAAGAATGTTCTAGGCCTGAATGCCATAAAGACAGCTAAATAAAACTAGGCTACAGAACAATGGTCTACTGAGCCTGGTCTGATCACAAAACAAATGTGTGCAGAATCTAAAGCTGCAGAAAAAGAATTTAGTAAAACTGGCAATCTGCAGAGTGCCTTGGAAGTGCTTAATGTTTTATATACTTATATTCCAGTCATGGGGTCTAAGCCAAAGGACTCACCATCTGTGTCTAACATTAGTTCTTAAAAAGACCTACACAACCCATAAGTATAAACATATACAGGTTAAAAAGAACAAATAACTGTGGTGACTTTAACTTTCTGCAACAGGAGAAGAAAAGTCTTCTTGTAAAATAAAATTCAACACATGATCCAGTGACCTAGATGCATGTGAAACAAAATAGTAGATGTGTACAACTGCCTGACATCATGGAAGCTGCACTTCATACGCTCATAGGTATTTAGTAGGCTACTGATCAGTGAGACTCTTTGGAAGCTTAGCCTTAAACTATCATGATACCTTTTAGCCCTTATATTTTCAAAATGAATAACCCAGAGACAGGCAAAACAAGAATATGTTGGTGCACTTACTTGTTGCTGTTACCAATAAGGGACATGGATATAGGTTTCCCACTAATTCATCCAATTTACATTTGAAAAGTGTAAGAGAAGTACTTCCCTTTAAGTGGAGTGGAAGGTGTTTCCACTGTACAGATAATGTGTCATAAATCTGACAGAACAGGTTCTGTTGGGACTCTATATGTGAGACAGAGATCACATCTTAGTATTTATTTATTATTTATTTTATTTTATTTTATTTTACATTTGTTAACCGGCTCTAGCTATATGATATATTTTTCAGTTTCAGCCGGGGGAGAAAAGCTCCACATATAGAGATTACAGATTACAGATACAAAAAGGAAAGGAGTTTAACTATCTGGATAATCTAAAATAACATCATATTGAACATTTTTGCTTAAGTTTAGTAGCATGTAGAACAAGAAGAGGGACAAGGCTTTGAGATGGAATGCACATATTTTTTGATTTAAGCCCTTGATTTTTTTAGTGAGAAAACACTGTGGTCAGTGCAGTTACATTAAGTGTTTGGACAGATAAATACTGAATGGGCATTATATTCAGTCACTGGCCTGATGTCAGCAAGTACAGTGGAATGATTACATCCTTGGACCTGGACATCATTCCTTTAGCTATAAGGTGAGCAGTGAAAAAGGACTTTCGTACAATACTGGATAGGAGGTGATTAAATTGTCAGCATAGATTCACAGATCCTTAACTATGGCATCAACTTTCTGGGGGGTGTCATCAATGTGACAACTACAAGGGAAGTCATGCTTGCCAATGGATAGGATTATAAATTTCTTGGCATTTAGTTTAGTCTGTGGTTTTGACATCAGCTAGTTGTTTGGGAAAGACACGACTGAAGGATTTTGGTACCCTTTGGGAAGTTTATGCTGGCACCAAATTTACAGTCATTTGCAAACTTGGTCAGCCATAAACCCTTAACACTTGCTCTAAGCTCTGAAAAGTAAATGCCAAAGAGGTATGCCCAAAGGAATGAACCATTGGATACAACACTAGTGGCAGGCCATTTGAAGGCAGTTCATCCACCCACCCTTATTTCCTGCCTTCTATTTGAGATAAAATTCACTATCCAACAAGTTGCATAGGGATTTACATTAAAATGGGAGAGTTTATCTAAGATAGCTTAGTGTGGGATGGTGTTGAATGCCTTTCTGAGGTCTAGACATGACGTATGTACTTATTTGTCCTCATCTATTGCTTCAGTAACCTTCTCAAAGAAGTCAACCAGGTTGAGTAGGCAGGATCTTCCCTTGATGAATCCGAAATGGGTTGGGTTAAGAATTTGCAGGTTTTCTACATTCTTATTTATTAAGTCCATAATGATCCTTTCAATAGCCTACAGATGAGGCTGGTCAGTCTTATGGGTCTATAGTTACCTGGGACCACTGACACCCCCCTTTTGTGTGAGGGGATGACTGTTACTGTCCTTCATTTACCTGTCACAAAGCCCGTTTGAAGGCTGATACTGAATAACCTCTGTAGGGTGTCTGACAAGTCATGTTTCAGGCTCACCAGTAGGCAACACGGTGTGTAATCTGGCCCCATAGTGGTATTGTTCTTGGCCTTGAATACTGCCATAATGACTTGCTCTTGGGAGGTTTGAAGGGGGTGTAGATGCAGGTCTGTAATCTGGGAATATGAGGGGAGGAGTGAGGGGGCTGAAATATAAACTAAATTTGTTGGCTAGTTAATTGGCCATGTCTGAGTTTGTGATATTTTTTTACTATTAGCTCTGTGTAGTGCAGGGCAATGTTTCTGAGATTTATAACATAGTTAAAGAAGGCTTTGTGATTATTCTTCATCTGCATAGCTATTTTGTACCTCATAGCTGGCTTTGGTTGATCTGATCAGGGTCTGGAGTTCCTTTTTAACTTTAGCATTAGTGTTACTGACATTTTGAGAGTTGCATTTATTTTTGCATGCAATGAGTTTGTCTTTTATTAACCCATTTACATTAGTGCCCATAGGGGATTTATTTTTTAATTTGGCATTGTATTTACTTCTGTGGGTGACAGATGCATTTAAGCAGCTATTTATATGTGCACAGAACTTGTTGGTAAAGGATTCTGCATAAATAATGGGGTCATTAAGAACGAAGGGGCTTGTGAGTTTAACTAAGCCATCACAAAGGTTTACTAGATTAGCTTTGACATGTTTTCTAAATAGTGAGGTATCGGAAGATGCCTCCTGCTTTGTTCTTAAGGTGCATGTGACTGATTAGTGGTTGGTTTTGACAAGGAGGGAGTTACAATTAGTGGGAAGCAACCAAATCCAGGATTTTATCACCCCTGGTTGGGATATGGACTAACTAATCCAGAGAGTTTATACTGATGAATTCCAGACATTTCAGGGCATACATGTTTGAGGATATATGTCTCTCAGTTGATGAAGGGTTAGTTGACGTTTCCTTCGATGCATAGGGACTCCATAATGGTTAGGTAGGAGGTATGGGCTGAGGGGGAGTCATGGGGGGTCTACAGTTAGTTATGATATAATAATGGGTTTTGTTAATATTATGGAGGGGTTCCAGGTCATTATTTTGTCTAACAAGTCTGGAGGGCCTTCATCTAATGTGATGGGCCTGAACTGCACTGATGGGATGCTCTTATTGGTCTTAAACCAGGTATCTGTCACATTTCATATATTAATGTTTTCAAGAGTAAGGAGTACATGTAGGAAGTAGAGTTTCCTTGTTAAGGCTCCAAGCACTGAGTTGTAATACCTTTATGTTGTCCCAATTTGGTTTTGTTATGTAGGAAGATTTAGAAGACTGACGCTGCCTAAAAAAGGTACTATTGGGGTGGACAAGAATCTAATCACTATACGAAAGCCTTGGGGGAACAGGTGGAGGTCATCCCTGGCAAAGCAGTTAGGACTGTCTACCATCTCCTCCTTGGCTGATATATATTGTACCCCTTTTAAATGTTACCAGAAGCTAAGCCAATTGTTGAAGTCAATAATTATTTGTCTGTATTGCAGCATCATTTGTTGTGATGGTAGAACACTGCTGAAGGCTAGGTTTAGACCTGCCAAAGACACATATTCTGAGAGTTCCATCATGCTATCTTCATGTAGTCCAGGGAGATACATCTGAAGTCATTTACATCCATGTGCACTATGGCTGTGTCACACGTGTACTTATGGTGCAACGACGTGAGTGCATGTGTGATCTGGCGAATCCTGGCACTTAACAACCAACTAACCATAATCCTCTCCTTGAACACACATGTGAGTGGTGCATTTGCGTATTTTAGTACAGATTCACCAATGACTAGGATATCAGACCATTTGTATATATAGTTTTCACAATTTGAAAGAGTAAAATTGACCCATAGATGTATAAAAGGTTATCTAAAAATGTATTTAGCAAGGCTGTGAAGAGTGATGCTTCTTTAAATGAGTAACACTTACGTTAAGTTGAACTTGTTCATTTAAGAAAAGAAAGATATCTGGCTATATTACTGAAAGAAAGTTTGTTTAACGAGCTAGTAAATTTCATATAAAAAGAGGATTGAACAGAGCCTAAACAGAAAGTGTCATTTTCTGAAAGAAGACTTGGTGTCCAGAACAATGGCTCTGGGGAGAGAATCAGTCAGTTATGGAAGACTTAAAATGAGAAACTAGAATTTATTCAAAGCAAAGGAATCCAGTGAAACCTACCAGTAAAGACTGTTTTATAGCAGTACAGTAATACAAAAGTCAGTATTAGATTTTATTACAGGTACTTGGTGTGTTTTTTCCAAAATCACAAGACTTTGTTTTTTGTTTTTTTTTTTTGGAAGAACCTTTATTTAATTTTGCTTATATATAATAAACAAATAAACTGATACACTACATTTGCTTAGACTGGTAATCTCAGCTGCACTATTTTCCACAAAATATAATACAATAAATATAAAATATAATATATACTTATAAGATCTCTATTTCTGTATGTATATATATATATATATATATATATATATATATATATATATATATATAGATGTATGTGTATGGATATATTACTAAAAGCTAGTGTGCACATTGATGTAAGCACAATAAAATTTTTACTGTAAATCCAAAGTTTTCCAAAGCACCCCAGTCTTAAAAGGAAAACAGTTTCATTTTGCAAAAGGAGAAAAAAAATGACCACTAATGTACAGGCACTCTCCATATGCAAAGTGGCACTACCCATACCTCTCAACTGTACAGATTTTCACAGAATGTTCAGCTTTTGCTCTCCTATTTTTGGTCTGTTTCTCATATACTTGTGGTTTTCTGGCAAATTAGTGGTAAATCATTACATATTGCAGTTAGAAAATAATGACAGACATTTGAGTTTCAGACTTCATATCCTTCAGAAAATTCATGCTAATCAAAACATGTTATTCTTTCAACTTTCTAAGTCTGTAACAGCAATTTTTAAAAATTGTCCCTATTTTTGGGCCTTTGTCCCACTTTTACTTATGGCTTTGTCCACATTACTTTCTCTAAGACGTTGAGAGGTATGGCACCACTTTACTCATTTATGAATTTATTTGTATTTGTTTTCTGGGGTAGAGCACGGATCTCCATGGACCTTTCAGACTCTGACCCTACCCTTTCTTCCAACTCCAACCCTACATATTAGGTTATAAAACAGTATTTTCCTAACACTACTACTAAACTAAACACACACACACACACACACACACACACACACACACACACACACACACACACACACACACACACACACACACAATTCAAATACTGTAGTACTCAAGTGCAACACAAAACGTATCCCTTCCCTAGCTTTCACTCTAAGCTTATCCCTTGAACACTCGCACATACACTCTCAGCCCCAACACTGAAACTTTTATTATATCTGACCATATGTAGCTCTTTTAAGTAAAAACAACATTCAGTGTTGTGCCTCTTGTTCAGTTCTACACACAATAACAAAGTACAGTTGTGTACACTTACCATAAATGTAGATGTTTGAGTGTATTCACTGTTGCCGTCATTACATTTGGGTTATCTGCCTGCAGGTAGCCCTCAGCCGGCCTGAATACCAGAGTCTTGGATTCCTGCATCGCATGCTGTCTCTTCTTCCATGACGTCAGGTCATCAGGGGTATAAAACATGCAGCCAACACCATTACATCAGTTTTTCTTGCCCCAGATGTCAGATGCCCCCACAAAGGGAAGCAATTATATGTTTTGTTACACCCCCAACAAAAAGCAAATACACCAGAAATTCTCCGATGGAGGGGGCTGCACACCTAGTAGTGTAGTGGAATCTGTAATGTCCCACAGCCAATACGTAGATATCACAGCAAAAACAACTGAAGCAATACAAGGCCCTTACAATTGAAATAAAGTTCATATATTTCATATTATCTGATGAAGTGGGTCATGATCTAAACCTAGGTTATACTTGGAATAAATATATGGTGTGAACACGGAGTTATATTACAAATACACCAGAAAGCTTAAAACAAGAAGCAAAGGAAGAGCCAAGAGAAGTTGGGGGCTGGAGGGAGGGTAACCAGGACTGCAACAGCCAAGGGAAGTCAGGGGCTGGAGGGAGGACTGCAACACAGCCAAGGGAAGTCAGGGGCTGGAGGGAGGGTAACCAGGACTGCAACAGCCAAGGGAAGTCAGGGGGCTGGAGGGAGGGTAACCAGGACTGCAACAGCCAAGGGAAGTCAGGGGGCTGGAGGGAGGGTAACCAGGACTGCAACAGCCAAGGGAAGTCAGGGGGCTGGAGGGAGGGTAACCAGGACTGCAACAGTGAATACACTCGAACATCTACATTGACGGTAAGAGTACACAACTGTACTATGTTCTTCGTGTTTCACTGTTGCAGTCATTACATTTGGGTTGATTCCCAAAGCTAAGGAAGGGAGGAGGAAGTTAGCATTAGAGCCAGCTATTAAGCCCTGCAAAACTGCAGTGGCAAAACCAGCTCTGGATTTAGAAAAAATAGGCATGTGGTAATGCTTGGTGAAGGTATGTACAGAGCTCCAAGTAGCAGCTTCTAGGATGTCCCTGGTGGGGACCCCTCTGAGAAAGGCTGTAGAGGTAGATGCAGCTCTGGTGGAATGTGATCTTATCCCCTGTGAGGTAGGTTTTCCATGGTGCTTATAGCAGAAATTAATGCAATGGGCTATTCATTTAGAAATGGTTTGCTTTGAAATGGCCTTCCC
The DNA here is from genome assembly GCF_019279795.1 of Protopterus annectens. Taxonomy (NCBI): domain Eukaryota; kingdom Metazoa; phylum Chordata; order Ceratodontiformes; family Protopteridae; genus Protopterus; species Protopterus annectens. The sequence goes on along the minus strand of NC_056733.1, from coordinate 239,091,234 downwards.
CTCTGCCCCTACAGCAAAGCCAACTAGCAGCTGTTCAGATTTTCTGAGAGGCTTATTCCTGTCCAAATAAAATCTAAGTTGTCTGTGCACATCCAAAGAGTGCAGAATTCGTTCTCCTTTGTTTTGTGGATTTGGGAAAAAGGTAGGCAATTGAATGGACTGATTTAGGGCCACACTAGACACCACTTTGGGCATAAAGTAAGGAGTGGTCCTGAGGGAAACCCTGTCTGCATGGAAGATAATGAAGGGCTCCACTGCCATGAAGGCCTGTAATTCAGACACACTTCTAGCTGAAGTGATGGGTAGAAGAAAGGCTGTTTTCCAAGAAAGGAATTTCAACTCTGCAGTTGCAGCTGGTTCAAATGGAGGGAGAGTGAGCTTTTCCAATACAAAGTTAAGGTCCCAGGCTGGAGTAGGGGCTGCCTGGGGGGGGGTCTTAAATTTTTAGCCCCTCTGAGAAATTGCTTTAACAGGGGGTGAGAGAAGAGGGGTGGTTCAGTATTATAATATGCTGAAATTGCAGAGGCATGAATTGTAATTGACGAGAAGGATAGGCCCTTGTGGAGCATTTCTGTTAAGTACTGAAGAATATGAGGAAAGCTGGGCACTGTAGTGCCCATACCCTGGGTCTGGCTCCAGGAACAGTATCTTTTCCACTTTTCAGCATAGGATTTTCTAGTACTAGGTCTCCTTGCTTCCAGAATGACATCTAGCACCTGCTTACTGAGGGATGCCATTGGAGAGCACAAGGAATTAGCCAGGCTGCAAGGTCCAGGGTATGAAGCTGAGGGTGCAGAATCTGGCCCACCTGCTGGGACAGCAAGGAAGGTATCTGAAACAGGTGCCATGGGCCCAGCAGTATCATGCTGTGCAAGAGGGAGTATCAGTGACGGCGAGGCCAGTCTGGTGCAATAAGTATTGTCCTTGGTTTGTCCTGTTTGATCTTTGGCAGAACCTTCGAATGGAGAGGCAGAGGGGGGGAAGGCATACACCGAGAGGCTTTCCCGAGTAAAGGACAAGGCATCCACTTTCCAAGCTTGACTGTGGAGAGGCCTTGAGCAGAATTTGTCCAATTGGTAGTTCTGGGAAGAGGCAAACAGGTCTATCTCTGGAGTCCCCCATTTGTTCCTCAAGAAGTTGAATATTTTTGGTCCCAGTTTCCATTTGTGTGGATCCATGAGATTTCTGCTTAGGTCGTCTGCCAGTGAATTTAGCTTGCCCGGCATGAACTGAGCTTGTAGGTGCACTTGGTAGCTCAAGGCTGTGATCCACAGAGCCATGGCTAGTTTGCAGAGAGCGTACAAGTGGGTTCCCCCCTGCTTGTTTATGTACCACATAACTGTGGTGTTGTCTGTCTTTACCAATAATTGTCCTGGACGGATGTGGTCTTTGAAGGCTGTCAGGGAATTCTGTACAGCTAACATTTCTTTTTGGTTGATATGCAGGTGCATTTGACTCAGGTTCTATTTGCCCTGAATGCACTGCCCTGCGAAGTGAGCCCCCCATGCACAGCCAGATGTGTATGTTGTTAGGGTTTGGGTGGCAGGGGGTAGACTGAAAGGGATCCCCTTGTTGTGGTGGAGGCCTCTGCCCACCAAAGGAACTCTGTCTTTATACAAGGAATGATAGGAATCATTGATTCCAGGTCCTGAGAATGTTGACACCATAGGCTTTTTAGATACCATTGTAGTTTCCTCATATGCAGTCTTGCATATGTAATTAGTATAATGCAAGAGGCCATGAACCCCAGGGCTTGCAAAATTTTCCTTGCAGATAGCTGGGTCTTTGTGGCCAGTAGTTTGAAGTAGGTTGTCAAATAAACGTGTTTCTCTGGAGTGAGGTAAGCCATCTGGGAAGTTGTGTTCAGGCTTGCTCCCAGGAATACAATTTGTTGGCCAGGTACTAGATGAAATTTCTTTTCATTTATGGTGTACCCCAGTGAGGTTAGCAGTTTCATTATGAATGCCAGATGTTTTAATAGCATGTCCTGGCTTTCTGCCTGAATCAGACAATCGTCCAGGTATGGGTATATCTGAATATTTCTCTGCCTGCAAAATGAAATGGCTGGGGCTAGACACTTTGTGAATACCCTGGGCACAGTAGATAAGCCAAAGGGAAGTGCAGAGAACTGATAGTGCATGGAACCTGCCCTGAAGCGTAGGTATTTCCTGCAAGCTTCCTTTACTGGAATGTGCAGGTAAACTTCCTTTAAGTCTAAAGTTGCCAACCAGGCATCTTTGCCTAGCATAGGAAGCAACTGTTGAAGTGTTAGCATTTTGAATTTTGGGATTACAAAAAGGTGTTTAGAATAGAGAGGTCCAGGATAGAATGCCAGGAGCTGTCTTTTCTGGGTACCAGGAAAAGTCTTGAATAAAAACCTTGTCCCCTTTCTTCTGCTGGGACAGGTTGAATAGCCCTGATACTTAGAAGAGAGAACCTGCTGTTGAGCCTCTGCCCCCTGATTTGGGGGTAGGTCTGGCAAACCATTTGGGGTTGGTAGGGTGTGGAAGTGGAATCTGTATCCTTGGAAAACTATATTTAAAACCCATTTTGTCCTGGGTATTGAGTTCCCAGTTTTTTGCATGCAGGGCAATCTTTCCCCGTAAGGGAGCAGGCAGTTGAGCAGTGCTTGGAAGGGTTAAGGTTAAGTCATTGTGACATTTTTCCGTAGGGAGGTGTCTTACTACTTCCTGCTTTGGAAGTGGGAGTGCCCCACTGCTTAGGCCTGTGTGTAGCCTGAGACTGTAACCTAGGTGGTCTGCTGTTCCTGGGTTTGGACTGAAAAGGCCTGGAAAAGACTGGAAAGGACCAATTCTTTGAAGACCAATGCTTACTAAATCTGGGAGGCTGTACTTGCAGGAACTCTTTTAACAGTTTGCATAGATTTAACTTTTTCCTCCATCGAGTTGAGGACTTCTTCTGCTTTGTTGCCAAACAGGCGGTCTTGGTTTAAGGGAGCATCCAGTAATTTAGCTTTAACATGATCTGGCAAGTTTTGCTCCTTAAGCCAAGCATGCCTTCTAAGTACAGACCCAGTGACAGCAGCCCTGCAAGATGCTTCTGAAGAGTCAAAACCACATTGCAAAGTATGTTTACCAACTGGTTCAGCAGAATGCATTAAATCCTGTAATTCTTTATATTCAGCAAAGTCAGGAATCAACATCATTTTCTGTTTAAGTAGTCCCATAATATGCTGCTGATACTTTAACATATGAAACTGGCAATTTAAGGCCTTAATGGCCAAAGTAGCAGAAGTGTATACCTTTTTACCCCATCTGTCCAAGGCCCGAGAATCTCTATCAGAGGGGGTTGGATTTTTGGCAGCAATAAACTTAATGCCTTTTGGTCCTTGGGAATTGGTCTCTGGATTTGCAGTAGGATTCTTGAAGAGGAATTTGTGAGAGTCAGGTACTCTGTAATACCTGTCAAGTTTTCTGGGAGCTGGCAGTAAAGTGTCAGGGGACAGGCTAGATTCCAAGAAGGCATCATCTACAATGTCCAGAACAGGAGGGACAGCTAAAGGCCTGTGTTGAGGGAGGAGTAAGAATTCCCTAAGCCTCTTTTTGGAGTCAAAGGGATTCACATCTAGATCAGGGGAGGTCATCGTGCCTCTTTACTCATCCCTCATCAGGCCCATAATTGAGTACAATGCCCCTTTTGGGATGTACCTTACCAGACACCTGCAGCAACTGGAAAGACCCCAAAAGTACCTCACCAAGAGGATCAAAGGACTCAAACAGATGCCATATGCTGCCCGGTTAAAGAAACTCCAGCTCTACTCAGTGGCATACCTCCTGCTCAGAGGCGATCTGTGCCTGACATATAAAGCCATGTCCAACCCGGAATTAATGGACATGGTGCACCTCAGAAAATTCAAATCCCATCGAGCTACGCGCTCGAGAGACTTGAACCTCAGCACTGAAATAAATAGGACATGCTGGAGGGACAGATTCATAACCCAGAGGCTCCCTTCACTCTGGAATAAAATCCCAGTCCAGGTTAGGCAGAGTCCCTCATTGACTCTCTTCAAGAGGAATCTTGATGAGTGGATGGGAGATCGTAGGTTTACCCTGGGTATCACTTCTGTGTCACTGTTAGAGGCACAGTATACTTACCTCAAAAAAGGGCATAGCAAAATTAATTTAAAACGGGTGGCAAAAGCCAAACACACTCTGGCTAGGCTTATAAATGCCCTAGGGCAGATAGCCTAGTATGAACCTATGAACCTATAAGTAATCCTGGCTTTCCCAGCGGAAATGCTCCCTAAGAGTGTGTAAGGTTTCACCACAAGAAAGATCTTTTGGAAGGGAAGCAGAGGGAATGGAATCCTCTGCATCAGAATCCTCATAGGTAGGTAAGGGCAAATCCTGGTAATCAGAAGAAAAGTACAGTTGTGTACACTTACCATAAATGTAGATGTTCGAGTCTATTCACTGTTGCAGTCATTACATTTGGGTAATCTGCTGGCAGGTTGCCCTCAGTTGGCCTGAATAACAAAGTCTTGGGTCCTGCATCGGTTGCTGTCTAATCTTCCATGACGTCAATTCGTCAGGGGTATAAAACATGCAGCCAATGCCATTTTAATCAGTTTTTCTTGCCCCAGATGTCAGGTGCCCCCAAATGGGCAGCAAAATTATATGTATAAACAGTAAATATATAAATGCACCTTAGAAACAAAAAATGTACCTTCAACTAAAAGCAAATACACCACAAAGGCTTTTGAGTATAGTGAAGGAAAGAAAAGGTATAGAAAAGGGGGCTGTCGGGTGGGTAACCCGGACTGCAACAGTGAATACACTCGAACATCTACATTTATGGTAAGTGTACACAACTGTACTATGTTCTTCGTGTTTCACTGTTACAGTCATTACATTTGGGTAGAATCCCAAAGCTATGGATGGGAGGATGGAACTAAACAGCATTAGGAGCAGCTATATGGCCCTGCAGGACTGCAGTGGCAAAGCCTGTCCTAGATTTAGAGAAGAGAGGTAAATGATAATGCTTTGTGAACTGAGCTCCAAGTAGCAGCTTCTAGAATGTCTCTGGTAGGAATCCCTCTAAGAAAAGCTGCTGAAGTAGAGGCAGCAATGGGATCTGATCCCCTTGGGCACAGGTTTACCATGGTGCAAGTAGCAGAAACGAATGCAATGGCTTATCTATTTAGAAATAGTCTGCTTTGATATAGCCTTCCCCTCTGATCCTGTAGCAAATGCTACCAGTAGTTGCTCAGACTTTCTTAGAGATTTTGTCATGTTTAAGTAGAATCTTAGTTGTCTGTGTACATGCAATGAATGCAGAATCCGTTCCCCTTGTTCTGCGGATTTGGGAAAAAAGTTGGCAGGTGAATGGTCTGGTTAAGAGCCACACTGGATACCACCTTAGGCATAAAAGAAGGACTGGTCCTGAGGGCCACTCTGTCCGGGTAAAAAATAATGAAAGGCTCCACTGCCATGAGAGCCTGTAGTTCTGAAACCCTTATAGCTGAAGTGATTGCCAAAGAAAAGCTGTCTTCCAAGAAATACATTTTATATCTGCAGTAGCTGCTGGTTCAAAAGGAGGCAGGATGAGTTTTTCCAGCATAAAAATTGAGGTCCCATGCAGGAGTTGGTGCTCTCCTGGGAGGCCTTAAATTTTTGGCCCCTCTGAGATACTGTTTTAGCAGTGGATGAGAAAAGAGGGGAGGCTCTGTATTGTAATCAGCCGAGATGGCAGATGCATGGATTTTTATTGAAGAAAAAGATAGGCGCTTGTCAACCATCTCAGTTAAGTATTGTAAAATCCGAGGAATATTGGGCTTTGCTGTGTCTATTCCTTGTGCTTGGTTCCAAGCACAGAATCTCTTCCATTTATCAGCATAAGATTTTCTAGTGCTAGGCCTTCTGGCTTCCAAAATGACATCCATCACAGGTTTACTGAGAGATGTGATTTCAATAATTAGTTGATTAGCCATGCTGCAAGTTTCAGAGTTTGGTGCTGAGTGTGCAGAATTTGATAGTTCTGCTGAGACAATAGATGAGGTGTTTGAGGCAAGTACCACGGAGGAAGGTGTGACATATTCCTTAGAAGCAGGTACCAGTGTTGGCGAGGCCAGTCCGGAGCAATTAGAATCATTTTTGTTTTTTCCTGTCTGACTTTTAGTAAGACCTTGGAGAGTAGAGGCAGAGGGGGAAAGGCATAGACTGATAGGTTTTTCCAGCTGAAGGACAGAGCATCCACTTTCCATGCTTTTTTGTGATGAGTTCTTGTGCAGAATTTGTCCAACTGATAGTTTTGGGGAGAGGCAAATAGATCTATGTCTGGGCATCCCCATTTCTGTTTTAACATGCTGAAGATTTGTGGATCTAGTTTCCATTTGTGTGGGTCCACAAGATTTCTGCTTAGGTCGTCTGCCAGAGTATTTTGCTTTCCTGGCAGGAAATGAGCTTGAAGATGTATTTGGTAAGTCAAGGCTGTGTTCCACAAGGCCATGGTTAGTCTGCAAAGGGGGTAGGAATGGATACCCCCCTGCTTGTTTATGTACCACATAACTGTGATGTTGTCCGTCTTTATCAGTAGTTGTCCTGGATGAAGTAAGTCCTTGAAGGCTGTCAGAGCATTCTGAACAGCTAGCATTTCTTTCTGGTTGATATGTAGATGCATTTGGTTTGGGCTCCATTTGCCCTGAATGCATCTCCCTGCCAGGTGGGCCCCTCAAGCATAGTCTGATGCGTCTGTAGTTAGGGTTTGGGTGGCAGGGGATAGAGTGAATGACAGTCTCTTGTTTTGGTGACATGTCTCTACTCACCAAAGAAACTCCTGTTGTAGGCAAGGAATAAGAGGAATCATTGTTTCCAGGCTGTGACAATGTTGACTCCATAAGCATTTTAGATACCATTGAAGTTTCCTCATATGCAGTCTCGCATATGGAATTAGTAGAATGCAGGATGCCATGAACCCCAAAGCCTGCAGAATTTGTCTTGCAGATAACTGGGTTTTTGTTGCCATTTGTTTGAAGTATATTGTCAATTGCATTTGTTTGTCTGGCATTTGGTAAGCCATCTGGGCAGTTGTATTCAAGCTTGCACCCAGGAATGTAATTATTTGAGAGGGTACCAGTTGTGATTTCTTTTCGTTTATGGTGTACCCTAGGCATGCTAGAAGCCTTTTTACAAATGCCAGATGTTGAAGAAGAGTGTCCTTGTCCTCTGCCTGAATGAGACAATCATCCAGATAAGGATAAATTTGAATGTTTCTTTGTCTGCAGAATGCAATTACTGGTGCCAGGCACTTTGTAAAGACCCTGGGCGCAGTAGATAAGCCAAAGGGCAGTGCAGAGAATTGGCAATGCAAAAAGCCTGTTTTGAAGCGGAGGTATCTTCTGCAAGATTCCCTTATTGGGATGTGCAGGTATGCCTCTTTTAAGTCTAGAGTTACCAACCAGGCATTCTTGCCTAGCATAGGCAGTAGCTGTTGTAATGTCAGCATTTTGAATTTTGGAATGTCCAGGAATGTGTTCAGAATTGATACGTCCAGTATTGGACGCCATGATTTGTCTTTTCTGGGTACCAGGAAAAGTCTCGAATAAAATCATTGTCCTTTTTCCTTTTCTGGAACCAGTTGAATAGCCCCCATATCCATGAAGGACATGACTTGTTTCTGGGCCTCTGCTCACTGGTTTTGTGGCAGATCTGGCCATCCGTTTGGAATTGGCAAAGTATGGAAATGAAATCTGTACCCCTGGGATACTATGTTTAATACCCACTTGTCCTGGGTAATTAACCGCCAATATTGAGCATGAAGTGCTAGTTTTCCCCCTAAGGGGGCTGCCAAAAGATAAGTGCTTGGAGATGGTAGAGGAAAGTCATTGAGACTGCTTACTTTAGAGTTGTGCTTTGTTACCTCCAGATGTGGAGGTGGAGGCACCTCATTGCTTTGACCTGTAAGATCCCTGTGATTGATATCTGGAGCCTTTTGAGCGCCTGGGTTTGCCCTGAGTGGCTCTGTTGGACACAGGAAAGGACCAATTCTTAGTAGGCCAGTGCCTACTGAACCTGGGTGGCTGCACTTGCAAGAAATATTTTACAGTTTGCATAGATTTAGCTTTGTCTTCCATTTTCTTTAAAACCTCTTCTGCCTTATTACCAAACAGACTATCATGCTGTAAAGGGGCATCCAACAATTTAGCTTTAACATGATCAGGCAGATTTTGCTCCTTGAGCCAGGCATGCCTTCTTATCACAGATCCAGTTACGGCGACCCTGCAAGACGGCTCCAAGGAATCAAAACCACATTGCAAAGTATGCTTTCCAACCTGTTCTGTTGAATGCAATAAATCCTGTAACTCTATTTTCCACACAATCAGAAATCAACATCATTTTCTGTTTCAGTAAGCCCATGACATGCTGTTGATATTTAAGCATATGAAACTGGCAGTTTAAAGCCCTGATTGCCAAAGTTGCAGACATATAAACCTTCTTAACCCATCTATCCAGTGCCCTGGAATCTCTGTCAGAAGGGGTAGGATTTTTGGCTGTAGAAGCCTTAACACCCTTGGGACCCTGAGAAATTGTCTCGGGATCAGCAGCAGGATTTTTGAAAAGAAATTTGTGGGAGTCAGGAACCCTGTAATATCTGTCTGGCTTACTAGGAGCTGGAGGCAGGGAATCAGGAGCCATACTTGATTTCGAGAACGCATCATCAACAATGTCTAATACAGGAGGTATTGCCAAAGGCCTATGCTGAAGAAGAAGAAGGAAATCACTAAGCCTCTTTTTTGATTCAGAGAAGTCCTGACTCTTCCAGTGAAAATGTTCCCTTAAAGTATGCAAAGTCTCTCCA